>NC_041386.1:216249731-216256325 GCF_002162155.2 Triticum dicoccoides | reverse complement strand
TTGGTGGGAGGCGCCCCCACCCCCTAGGGTTTTCAACCCTAGGCGCCTTGGGCCCTTGGGGGGTGCACCAGACGCCTAGGGGGCTGGTTCCCACCCTTGTTCAGCCCACTTGGCCCACCGGGGCAGGTGGCCCCACCCGGTGGACCCCCCACACCTTTTGGTGGTCCCGGTATAATACTGATAACCCCCGAAACCATTCCGGTGACTGAAACTGGACTTCCCATATATAATTCTTCACCTCCGGACCATTCCAGAACTCCTCGTGACGTCCGAGATCCCATCCGGGATTCCGAACAATCTTCGGTAACCACATACTATTTCCCATAACAACTCTAGTGTCACCGGACCTTAAGTGTGTAGACCCTACGAGTTCGGGAACCATGCAGACATGACCGAGACATCTCTTCGGCCAATAACCAACAGCGGGATCTGGATACCCATGTTAGTTCCTACATGTTCCCTGATGATCTCATCAGATGAACCACGATGTCGGGGATTCAATCAATCCCGTATACAATTCCTTTTGTCCATCGGTATGTTACTTTCCCTAGATTCGATGGTCGGTATCCCCATACCTCATTCAATATCATTACCGGCAAGTCTCTTTACTCGTTCCGCAACGCATGATCCCATGGCTAACTCCATAGTCAGATTGAGCTCGTTATGATGATGCATTACCGAGTGGGCCCAGAAACACCTCTCTGTCATACAGAGTGAAAAATTCCAGTCTCAATTCGTGCCAACCCAACAGACACTTTCGGAGATACCTATAGTGCACCTTTATATCACCCAGTTACGTTGTGACGTTTGGTACACCCAAAGCACTCCTACGGTATCCGGGAATTGCACAATCTCATGGTCTAAGGAAACGATACTTGACATTAGAAAAACTTTTAGCAAATGAACTACACGATCTTGTGCTATGCTTAGGACTGGGTCTTGTCCATCACATCATTCTCCTAATGATGTGATCCCATTATCAACGACATCAATGTCCATGGTCAGGAAACCATGACCATCTATTGATCAACGAGCTAGTTAACTAGAGGCTTACTAGGGACATATTATGATCTATGTATTCACACATGTATTCTAGTTTCCGGTTAATACAATTATAGCATGAACAATAGACAATTATCATGAACAAGGAAATATAATAGTAACCACTTTATTATTGTATCTAGGGCATATTTCCAACAATATCGTGGACCATTGATCATTATCGCACACTACCAAGACACTAACGGTTTGGAAATTTGATCCGAGTAGGCCTTTGGCCTTTTTCACACTACCCACCACACGGGAATAAGTATGGGCACTCTGAATCGTATGTTTTAGCCGAAAGCTCACTAACATCATCAATGGAGTGGCGCGCACCGGGTTGGACTGCGTAAGCACCTGCCTTATTAAGGAGGTTGCTAGGTCTACTCACCGGCTATCCTCGCAACGTGTAGGATTGCAAAGGATGATTGGCCCATGACCCCTTTGCATTTAGGATGTAGACCGGCGTGCTGGCCTCTCTGTTGAGCCTAGGTAGGTCTACGGTGTGTTGATCGGCCGAGGCCGGTCATGACATGATGGTGTGTCCGGCCGGAGTTGATCGAGCGTATTGGGTAAGTTTGTGCACCCCTGCATGGAAGAATTCTATCTATTTGAATAGCTGGGTCCACGGTAACGGATGCTCGAAGTTGTATCCCGATCGATACAACTAGAACTTGATGCTGAGGCATTTAATGGAAATGATGGCTCTGGGATCGTTTCCTCGCATGGAGTCAAGGAAGTGATCTCTGGGCGCTAATGTTACAACATGTTTGCTAAATATAAACTGCTATTCTATACTCTTATGAATGCTGCAAGATGCTTGGAGCCTCTTGAAGATGCTTGTCTTCAATAGGCTAGGCTTTCCCCCTATTCTGGCATTCTGCAGTTCAGTCCACAGATACTACCCATTTCATTGATACCGATGCATATGTAGTGTAGATCCTTGTTTGCTAGTACTTTGGATGAGTACTCATGGTTTCTTTGCTTCCCCCTTTTCCCCTTTTCCTTTCTTCTCGGATGTCACCACCAGATGGTTGAGTCCAGGAGCCAGACGACACCACCGCCTACTACTACTACTACTACCATGAGGGTGCTTACTACTACGTGGAGGCCGCCAACGACCAGGAGTAGTTAGGAGGCTCCCAGGCAGGAGGCCTCTCCTTTTCGATCCATGTTGATGTTTGAGCTAGCCTTCTTAAGGCAAACTTGTTTAACTTATGTCTGTACTCAGATATTGTTGCTTCCGCTGACTCTTGTGTATTTGAACTGATGTATTCGAGCCCTCAAGGCCCCTAGCTTGTAATATGAGGCTTGTATTATTTTAATTTGTGTCTAGAGTTGTATTGTGATACCTTCCTGTGAGTCCCTGATCTTGATCGCACACATTTGTGTGTATGATTAGTGTACGATTGAATCGGGGGCATCACAATAACTATTGACTTTCGTGCTTGCATAGGAATCACAAATCTTAACACCAATATTCCTACTAAAGCATAATTACTCATCAACATGACTCACATATTATAACATCATATCGCAAAAATATTACAAGGAATCAAATTTATTTTGTACAATGATCTTCATGAAAGTTTTTATTATATCCCTCTTGAATATCTTTCACTTTGGGACTAAGTTCATATGTTGCTTTTGATAGCTCAAACAAATCTAAGTGAAGAACATGACCATAAAAGTTTTTCTTCTCTCAAAATAATTTAAGTGAAGCATGAGAGAATTTATTGAATTTTTTACTAACTCTCAAATAAATCTAAGTGAAGCATGAGAGCATTTCTTCAAAAAAAAATACTAAAGCACACCGTGCTAAAAAATATATAAGTGAAGCACTAGAGCAATTCCATAGCTCATAAAGATTTAATTGAAGCACCGAGAGCAATTCAAACAAGTCATAGCATAATTTTGGTCTCTCAAATAAGTGTGTCCAGCAAGGATACTTAACTAAAAAAGGCGAAACAAGCAAATACTCATATCATATAGGACGCTCCAAGCAAAACTCATGATATGTCACGAATAAAAATATAGCTCCAAGTAAAATACCGATAGTCGTTAGAAGAAAGAGGGGATGCCACTCGGGCCTCCCCAAGCTTAGTTGCTTGGTTCTCTTTTAGATTATAGCTTGTGATGCCATGGGCATTGATGACCCACAAGTATAGGGGATCTATCGTAGTCCTTTTGATAAGTAAGAGTGTCGAACCCAACGAGGAGCAGAAGGAAATGATAAATGGTTTTCAGCAAGGTATTCTCTGCAAGTACTGAAATAAGTGGTAACAGATAGTTTTGTAATGAGATAATTTGTAACGAGCAACAAGTAACAAAAGTAAATAAAGTGTAGCAGGGTGGCCCAATCCTTTTTGTAGCAAAGGACAAGCCTGGACAAACTCTTATATAAGGAAAAGCGCTCCCGAGGACACATGGGAATATCGTCAAGATAGTTTTCATCATGTTCATATGATTCACATTCGGTACTTTGATAATTTGATATGTGGGTGGACCGGTGCTTGGGTGCTGCTCTTACTTGAACAAGCATCCCAGTTACGATTAACCTCTATTGCAAGCATCCGCAACTACAACAAAATTATTAAGGTAAACCTAACCATAGCATGAAACATATGGATCCAAATCAGCCCCTTACGAAGCAACGCATAAACTAGGGTTTAAGCTTCTGTCACTCTAGCAACCCATCATCTACTTATTACTTCCCAATGCCTTACTCTAGGCCCAAATAATGGTGAAGTTTTATGTAGTCGACGTTCACATAACACCACTAGAGGCTAGACAACATACATCTCATCAAAATATCGAACGAATACCAAATTCACATGACTACTAATAGCAAGACTTCTCCCTTGTCCTCAGGAACAAACGTAACTACTCACAAAGCATAAACATGTTCATAATCAGAGGGTTATTAATATGCATAAAGGATCTGAACATATGATCTTCCACCAATTAAACCAACTAGCATCAACTACAAGGAGTAATTAACACTACTAGCAACCTACTAGCACCAATCCCGGACTTGAAGACAAGAATCGGATACAAGAGATGAACTAGGGTTTTGAGATGAGATGGTGTTGATGAAGATGTTGATGGAGATTGCCCTCTCCCGATGAGAGGAGCGTTGGTGATGACGATGGCGATGATTTCCCCCTCCGGGAGGGAAGTTTCCCCAGCAGAACAGCTCTGCTGGAGCTCTAGATTGGATCCACCAAGGTTCCGCCTCGTGGAGGCGGAGTTTCGTCTCGAAAGGTTGCCTCTTATTTATTTTCTCGACGAAAGACTTCATATAGAAGAAGATGGTCATAAGAGAGCCACCAGGGGGCCCACGAGGCAAGGGGGTGCGCCCTAGGGTGAGGGGGCGCCCCCCACCCTCGTGAGAAGGGTGCGGCCCCCCTGGTCTTCATCTTTGGTGAGGATTTTTCATTATTTATTATAAGGTGTTCCGTGGAGTTTCAGGACTTTTGGAGTTGTGCAGAATAGGTCTCTAATATTTGCTCCTTTTCCAGTCCAGAATTCCAGCTACCGGCATTCTCCCTCCATATGTAAACCTTGTAAAATAAAAGAGAATAGCCATAAGTATTGTGACATAATGTGAAATAACAGCCCATAATGCAATAAATATCGATATAAAAGCATGATGCAAAATGGACGTATCAACTCCCCCAAGCTTAGACCTCGCTTGTCCTCAAGCAAAAAGCCGAAATCGAAAAATATGTCCACATGTTTAGAGATGAAGGTGTCGATAAAAATAAAATATGTACATGAGGGCATCATGATCATTCTTGTAACAACAAGTTATATAATTTTTGTCATATGATCTCTAATGCTAGAGTAATAATTCAATCGCAATATCAGGTATGAATCGTAAACTTCATTGAAAACTAACAAGCTACAATCTCGGTCATTGAAGCAATTGCAATTTATCATGACATAGGAAAGAGTCAATGTATATGAGCTTTTCAGCAAGTCCACATACTAAACTATCATATAATCTTTCACAATTGCTGACACTCACACAATACTTATGGGTGTGGAGTTTTAATCGGACACAGAGAAAGATAGGGACTTATAATCTTGCCTCCCAATGTTTTGCCTCAAGGGTAATGTCAATAGTAATAGTTCATGAAAACTCACATCCAATTAGACATAGATACCATGATCTTTCCAACATACTGTGCTTGCCAAAGGATAAAGTGTAAAAAAGGAAGGGTGAAAATCACCATGACTCTTGCATAAGGTAGAAGATAATAATAAAAGATAGGCCCTTCGTAGAGGGAAGCAGATGTTGCCATGCACTTCTATGGTTGGATGCACAAAATCTTAATGCGAAAGAACATCACTTTATATTTCCCCTTGTGATATGAACCTTTATTATGCAGTCCGTCGGTTTTATTACTTCCACATCACAAGATCGTATAAAGCTTATTTCTCCCACACCAATCAATCATACATATTTAGAGAGCAATTTTTAATGCTTTGCACCGATGACAACTTACTTGAAGGATCTTATTCAATCCATAGGTAGATATGGTGGACTCTCATGGCAAAACTGGTTTAAGGGTATTTGGAAGCACAAGTAGTATCTCTACTTGGTGCAATGAATTTGGCTAGCATGAGGGGGAAAGTGTCGGTGTACTAGAGTAGGGGTACCCTAGTATCCCGAACTTGTGCACGGGCAGTTGCAGCGCCGCGCGACAAGGCTTGCCGGACGACCGCCAGAGTCCTCCGTGGGTTCCTTTGGAGCCATTCAAGAACAAAGCATTCAAGATGAAGAGACAAGGCCCCGGCAAGAGGATCTTGCCGGGAAGAGACAAGGCCCCGGCAAGAGGAGCTTGCCGGGAAGGCCAACCACGACACTTCAAGAAACTTGCCGCGATGCACCGCACGTCCCGGCAAGGTCTGGTGAGCGACAAGCTTCTGGACTCGACAAGACGACGACCCCGAGAAGGTACTCGCCGGGGGCCCGCTGCCACTCTGAACCCACGCTCCAGCGCACCCACCTGCGTGTCGCCATGAGGCTTCCTCAGGGGCGCGTGGCGGGAGCCTGTGCAGCCAGGGGTACGCGGTGGCAAGCGGAGATGAAGAGAAGGCCATCGTGGCAAACGGTGGCGCTCCTAATGGTCACTTTTTGCACTGTTTAGGCAACTCAGACGGGCATTCAATGACCTTGTCCCCTGCCGTCAGAGTTAGGTAGGGTGCACTGTGTCCACAGTAGCGGTAGCTGCACCTACCGCATC
Organism: Triticum dicoccoides; assembly: GCF_002162155.2. Classification (NCBI taxonomy): domain Eukaryota; kingdom Viridiplantae; phylum Streptophyta; class Magnoliopsida; order Poales; family Poaceae; genus Triticum; species Triticum dicoccoides. The sequence goes on along the minus strand of NC_041386.1, from coordinate 216,250,032 downwards.
CTTTTCCATTTTTACCCTTCTAGTCTACGTTGCCACTTGTCGGTGACCCCTTGAAAGTATAAAAGGAGGCCCAAGCGCAACGTAGAGGAAGGTTCGGCTCATTCGAAACATCAGGAACACTCTCACGCTCGGTCTGGCAGCGTCCATCGCTCCTGAGCAAGAATTCAATACACACAAACTAGCAACAGTAGGGTTTTACGCATCCGTGCGGCCTGAAGCTGGGTAAAACTGCTCGCGTGTATTGCCTCGATCCGCTCTTTGCGCGGCCTCCGCCCCCCTCCGAACCGAAAGGGGCCCGGTC
>NC_041386.1:216238281-216249434 GCF_002162155.2 Triticum dicoccoides | reverse complement strand
ATAGTGACCCCTTGAAAGTATAAAAGGAGGCCCAAGCGCAACGTAGACGAAGGTTCGGCTCATTCGAAACATCAGGAACACTCTCACGCTCGGTCTGGCAGCGTCCATCGCTCCTGAGCAAGAATTCAATACACACAAACAAGCAGCAGTAGGGTTTTACACATCCGTGCAGCCCGAAGCTGGGTAAAACTGCTCGCGTGTACTGCCTCGATCCGCTCTTTGCGCGGCCTCCGCCCCCCTCCGAACCGAAAGGGGCCCGGTCCCCATAGGTGTTGGTGGATCAGTTTCCCCGACATCTTTGGCGCGCCAGGTAGGGGGCATCGAGATTGTGCGAACCCGATCCGGCGTGCACGCGAGCTAAATCTTCATCGTCTTCATCGACATGCCACCGAAGAAGAAGGATTCGGAGGCAGCTGTTCCGTCTGCGTCGCTTTCACCGTCTCCGGAGCAAACGGGTGGTGGAGTGGACGCCGGCGGAAGAATGGGAGTCGACGAGGGAGCCCTCAGTGCGGCCAAGTCCAAGGACAAGGCGGCACAGACCTCGGTGTCCATGCGCGCACCGCGCCCCTCTCAGGAGGCGCGGGACCAGCAGCGTCATGGCGTTCGCAGCGCCATATGTCCGCTGGGCCAAGATCAAGCTGGTGGTTCTCGTGGCGCTCAAGACCAACATGCACGTCAACATGCTGGCTCGAGCGAAGTACGGTCGCCTGGACGGGGCACTGCTCCTTCTAACGTGGTTAGGAGTCCGAGCACGCCCCACTCCTCGCACCGTTCACCTCCGCCGCCCACCACTCCAGCAGAAGCCTTGGTGCGAGCTCAACTGCTCCTAGACTATCCTCGGACGGCGGACAAGACCGACGAATGGAGGGCCACTATCCAGAGCCTCATCGGCTTCGCCAACGGCGACACTGCGCGGCAACCAAGCACCTCGCTGCCGCGGCAGGACAGCCGGACGCGAGCCGATGGCAACAAGACGAGGGGAGGTGCGTCTTCCATGCACTCTCCACTATGAAGGCCAAAATCGCCGACTCGCCGGGTCCACCCCGACAGCGGCTCCACCGCGTCGTCGGACCCACGAGCTCGTCGCGACCAGCGCAAAGTTCTCCATGAACGACAACAAGAAGACGCTCGAACCCACATCGAGCGCCGAAGAGAAGCGCGATGTCAATCCAACAAGCGCGCTGGGCCCTCTGTTGACATGCATGCGCCAGGGGAACCAGGCGATCTGCCGTACGCGGTAGGTTGTCCTGCGTTCACCCATGAGCTGCGGCAAGTCCAGTGGCCCAGCACAAAGAATTTCAAACCAGACGTACCAGAGAAGTACGATGGCAAGACGCATCCATCGGAGTTTCTCAGCATCTACACCATCGCGGTGCAGGCTGCCGGGGGACGGGACGACAAGATCCTTGCCAACTACTTCCCGCTGGTACTCAAGCCCAACGTCAGGTCCTGGCTCATGCACTTGCCTGACAATTCCATCTCCTCTTGGGCAGATTTATGCCATCAGTTTGTCGGCGCCTTTACAGGCGGCCACAAGCCACATGGCCAAGAGAGCGATCTTCATCTGCTCGCCCAGAAGGAAGGAGAGCCACTTCGCAAGTACATTCAGAGATTCAGCCGTGTACAGCACAACATCCCAGACGTCCACCCCGCCGCGATCATCAGCGCGTTCCATCAGAACGTGCGAAACCGAAGGATGAGGGAGGAGATGGCGATGTGTAAGATCAGAGACGTCAGCGAGCTTTACGCCCTGGCCGACAAGTGTGCACGCGCTGAAGAGGGGAGGAGGCTCCCCGGAGAGAGTACAGGAGCAGGAGGATCCGACAGTGAGGATGCCGCCCCGACAAGGAAAGGCCGGCGGCGGAACAACAGAAGGAAAAAGGGCAAGGAAGTGCTAGCTGTCGAGCAGACCGGCAACGGAGGTGGCGCCAAGGAAGCTGAAGCTGGTGGCTCCGACAAGGAGGCCCATCCTGTGGCGGCCGCCGACAAGCAGGACAGCTCCGGCAAGCAGTATTGTAAGATTCACCGCACCAAGGGTCATGATCTCCAGAACTGCAAGAAAGTCGAACAGCTTGTTGAGCAACAGAAAGCTGAGTATGAGCGGCGCGACAAGGAGAAGGCCCAGGAAGGAACTGGTGGATCCGGCAAGAAACGTCCCGGCCGAGGAGGACGCCGCGGCAAGGCCAAGCAGCGGCAAGGAGACAGACCTCCCCGCGGCCGCGACAAGGATGAAGATGACGACGACGACGAAGACATGGATGATGACGAGGCCGACGAGCAGGAATTTCAGAAAGCCATAGAGGTCCTGTGCTTTGACGGTGGCGCCTCTCTGCATACTTCGCACCGCCAACTCAAGCAGTGGATGCGGGAAGTGAATGCAGCAGAGCCATCCATAGAGTCACGCAAGCCCCTGAAATGGTCCAGCGCACCTATCATCTTCGACATTGAGGACCACCCTGATCGCGTAACTGCAGTCGGGTGTTTGCCGATGTTGGTTTCTCCAACTATCCGCAATCTCAAGGTCACGAAGATGCTAGTTGACGGCGGGGCTGGCTTGAACCTGATATCCTCCGCAGTCCTCCAGAAACTTCAGATCCCTGACAGCGAGCTCGAGGAGGCCGGCACATTCCAAGGAATCAGCCCGGGAAGAAGCAAGCCGAAGGGAAAGATCACGCTGCCGGTCACATTTGGCAGCAAGCTGAACTTCAGGACTGAGAGGGTCACGTTTGACGTTGCCGACTTTCCATTACCTTACAATGGAATCCTTGGCCGTCCGGCACTCGCCAAGTTCATGGCAGCATCTCACTATGCGTACAACATACTGAAAATGCCAGGCCCAATAAGTGTCATCTCTGTCCCTGGCGACAAGAAGGATTCTCTTATCTGTGCCGACAAGATCTACCGGGAAGCGGCAGCCGCAGCAGAGCGCAAGACACTTGCCGCTGAAGCTCCCGGAGGGAAGAAGAAGACCAAGTCCGGCAAGAGCTCTGATGCCTACTCCGGCAAGCGCACCTCTTCGGAGTGCTGCGCTACCGTCGAGGACGCACCATCGAGCTCCACCGGCAAGTGTAAGAAGGCAATGGCAGCTCCACCTGAGACTAAGAAGGTGTCCGCCAAGGAGGATGGCACTGGTGGTACCTTCACCATCAGCGCCACTCTTGACCCCAAATAGGAAAGCGCGCTCGTTGCTTTCCTGCGGGCGAATGTCGACGTGTTCGCATGGCAACCGTCTGATATCCCCGGTGTTCCTAGGAAAGTAATCGAGCACCACCTTGCCGTCTGTCCTCATGCGCGGCCCGTCAAGCAGAGAGTCAGGAAGCAGGAAGTGGAGCGCCAAGAATTCATCGCAGAAGAAATCAAGAAGTTGGAAGCAGCAGGCCTTGTCAGAGGAGTGCTCCATCCCACGTGGTTGGCCAATCCTGTTATTGTGTGCAAGGCTAACGGGAAATGGAGGCTTTGTATTGACTTCACTGATGTTAATAAAGCTTGTCCCAAAGACTCATTTCCCTTGCCGCGCATTGACCAGATTGTTGACTCCACAGCCGGATGTGATTTGCTTTCATTTCTTGATGCATACTCAGGATACCATCAGATCTTCATGGCAGAAGAGGATGAAGAGAAAACCGCATTTATCACCCCATGTGGCACGTACTCCTTCATACGGATGCCTTTCGGTTTGAAGAATGCTGGATCAACAGTCGCAAGGGTAGTCCACCGTGCTTTTGAGCCACAAATGCACAGAAATGTGGAAGCCTACATGGATGATATAGTGGTCAAGAGCAAAAGCAAGGCTACTCTGATTCAAGATCTAGATGAAACTTTTGCAAATCTGCGCAGGATCAACCTCAAGCTCAATCCCGAGAAGTGCGTGTTCGGAGTCCCTTCCGGCAAGCTTCTCGGGTTCTTTGTGTCACAACGGGGGATTGAAGCCAATCCCGACAAGATCAAAGCCATCGAGCAGATTGAAGCACCAAAGCGCGTCAAGGATGTACGAAAGCTTGCCGGTTGCATGGCTGCTCTTAGCAGATTTATCTCTAAGTCCGCAGAGCACGCCTTGCCGTTTTTCAAAATATTGAAAAAGGCAGGTCCGATGAAATGGACTCCAGAAGCGGAGGCCGCGCTACAGGACTTGAAGAGGTACCTGTCCTCCACTCCAATACTTGTCGCACCTAAGCCACAAGAGAAGTTGCTGCTATATCTGGCAGCAACCAATCAAGTGGTTAGTGCTGCGTTAGTAGCGGAGAGGGAGGCGGACGATGAGCCAGCAACCGCGGCAAGTGAATCCAGCAACAAGCAGTGGGCTTCTCCGACAAGCTCTGGCCCCGACAAAGTTGAGTTTGCGCAGGCATGCAAGGAGGTGCAGAGGAAAATGGTGCAGCGCCCAGTTTACTTTGTCAGTTCCCTTCTACAGGGGGCTAGATCAAGGTATTCTGGCGTACAGAAATTGCTTTTCGGCCTTCTCATGGCCTCGAGAAAGCTGCGCCATTACTTCCAGGCACATGAGATAACAGTTGTCACTCGCTTTCCGTTGAAGAGGATACTGCAAAATCCAGAAGCAACCGGCAGGATTGTCGAGTGGGCACTGGAACTGTCAAGATTTGGCCTCAAGTTTGAGAGTACTTCCACTATACAGAGCAGAGCATTGGCAGAATTCATAGCGGAATGGACGCCGACACCAGACGAAGAAACTCCAGAAACAAGCATCCCCGTCAAAGAGGCAAGCAAAGAGTGGCTGATGTACTTTCATGGTGCCTTCTCGCTACAAGGCGCCAGCGCAGGCGTGTTGCTTATCGCACCCACCGGAGAGCACCTCAAGTACGTAGTTCAGATGCATTTTCCCAAGGAGCAAGCAACGAACAATACCGCAGAGTATGAAGGTTTGCTTGCCGGACTCAGAATCGCGGCAGACCTTGGGATCAACAAGCTCATTGTGAGGGGTGACTCGCAGTTGGTCGTCCGCCAAGTAAACAAAAGCTATCAGAGTCTGTTGATGGAAGCATATGTTGATGAAGTAAGGAAGCTAGAAGCACACTTTGACGGCCTGCAAATGGAACACGTCCCACGAGCTCAGAATGATATTGCTGACGGCCTGTCAAAGTGCGCAGCACTAAAGTTACCTGTGGAACCAGGGATTTTTGTGCTCAAGCTGACTCAACCGTCCGTAAAACCGTCGACTGGACAGAGAAAGAAGAGGAAGTTGGTTTCTGATGACTACTTTCCGGCAGAGCTTCCCGAAGCCGCCGCCAAGAAGGTCCCCAAGATCGACGCCAAGAGTGCTGAGGAGCAGTCTGCTCCGACGAACCTCTTGGTTTGTTCCGTTGAAGCAGGCGCTCCCGACAAGTTTTGCTCCGGCAAGCTTGCCGGGGAATATCACGCTCCGGCCGAACCGCGGGTTCTTGCCGTAGAAGCGGATGTTCCCACAGCAACAGATATGCCTTTAGCCCTTGTTGTCGAGCCGCAAGCTCCAGCATGGGCGCAGAAGATCGTCCGTTTCCTTCAGACAGGAGAGCTTCCCGAAGAGCAAGAAGAAGCGGAAAGAGTAGCCCGGCAGTCAAGTATGTACAAGTTTGTCGACAACACACTATACAGAATAAGACTCAACGGTGTGAAATTGAAGTGCATTCGCCGGGAAGATGGACAACAGCTGTTGGCAGAGATACATGGAGGCATATGTGGTCACCACATTGGCGCAAGAGCACTTGCCGGCAAAGCATTCCGACAAGGTTTCTTCTGGCCGACAGCCCTCCAGGATGCAACTGCACAAGTAACCAAGTGTGAAGCGTGCCAGTTCCACTCCAAACAGATACACCAGCCAGCTCAAGCTCTCCAGACGATCCCTTTATCCTGGCCATTTTCGGTCTGGGGGCTCGACATCCTCGGCCCCTTTCCCCGAGCTGTCGGGGGCTTTGAGTTCTTGTACGTCGCCATCGACAAGTTCACAAAGTGGCCAAAAGTGGAACCAGTGAGGAAGGTGACAGCACAGTCAGCAGCCAAGTTCTTCAGGTCGATTGTTTCCCGTTTCGGGATCCCTAACAGGATCATCACCGACAACGACACGCAATTTACGAGCCGCACCTTCATGCAGTACGTCCAAGATCTTGGCGCCAAGGTCTGCTTCGCTTCTGTTGCTCATCCGAGAAGCAACGGTCAAGCGGAGAGGGTAAATGCTGAAGTGCTGCGAGGCCTCAAAACCAGAACTTTCGACAGGCTGCACAAGTGCGGAAGAAACTGGATCGAGGAGCTGCCGGTGGTTCTTTGGTCGATCAGGACGACGCCAAATCGAGCCACTGGCCAGACACCCTTCGCTCTAGTCTACGGAGCAGAGGCAGTTCTCCCCACAGAACTCGTTTACGGGTCACCTCGAGTGCTCGCTTATGATGAGCTCGAGCAAGAGCAGTTGTGCCAAGATGACGCGCTGCTCCTTGAGGAAGACCGTCTTCAGGCTGCTGTGCGAGTCGCTCGCTACCAGCAAGCTTTGCGTTGCTACCATAGCCGCAAAGTTAAAGCCAGGAGCTTCGAGGAAGGCGACCTTGTTCTTCGGCGTGTTCAGTCCGCCAAGAATTCCAACAAGTTGACGCCGAAGTGGGAAGGCCCTTATCGGGTGAAACGAGTCACTAGGCCCGGCGCTGTCCGCCTTGAGACCGAACATGGCATTCCGGTGAGAAACTCCTGGAACATTGAACATCTTCGTAAGTTTTACCCGTAGGGCGCGGTTGCCGGAAGCTTTTCCGGCAACCACCTTTTGTACAAGTCTTGCCGCTGTTGCATGTAATCCTTTGTACAAAGCCGGGCGCAGACCCCGTGCACCAGTAAAGTTCACGTGCCCCGCACATCTTGTCAATTTTTTTCTTTTTTATGCTATAATCCTTTTTCGCATAGGTTATCTGACACTTTGTGCAGCATCAGACCCCGGTAAGCGATAACGAGCCCAAGGCTCCATATCATTACTTTATTTCTCTGTTTCTTTCTCAAAAGAAGGAAGGTTCCCTCGCCCACAAGGTTTACCGGGGGAGGAAGGAGAAGATAATGGTGTGAACCAGGCCGTTCAGGAAAGTTTCTCCTTGCCGGGAAGCAGGTGACAGAAAAGCTAAGTTGCTAAAGTTTGAGCAATCAGTTTTTTAAGTTTTTGAGTTATTTTCCTTGAACGACCGTGCTTTGTATGGAAAACCTGTGCGCGGAGGAACCAACTCATAGCTAGCTGCGCCCTTACTTTGTTTCGAGTCCGCTCAACAACTTCAGTGAGCTGCAACTAGTTGCGATAAGGTTGCTTGTCGGTAGCGACCCCGCCAGCAGGCTGCTGAAGTTCCGCACTCGGCGCTCGCGGCAAGGGTGCGTGCACCGGCAAGTTTCCCTAGAAAGCGTAGGGCAGAACCATACAAAGCCAAGAGTCGAGTAAAGGAAGTAACACATCAATTTTTTGCCTAAGATAGAGTTATATTACAAAAATAACTTGTCACGCCTCTAATAAAGTGTTCCCATGACATGACTGGCAGCGACAAGAAAGGAAGAAAACGGACGGCCTAATCTACGCGACCGCCGTCAACCCTTTTGACCTCGTTCACCCTGCCCACAATGGGTGCGACGAGGGCCTTAAGTGCGTCAAGATCAGCGTCCGCCGGCAGCCTCTTGAGGACGTTGGTGAGGTTGAGGCCCGGATTGCGGAAGGCCACCTTCACCAGCACTTTCTCCAGAACTCCGGCACAAATCGAGCGTGACTCGTCGGCCAACTGCTTTGGGATCCGTTCCCGGAGTTGCTGGAGCGCCGCTGCCACGCCTTTGAAGAACAGAGTGAGCTTGGCGCTGGGTTGGAGGTTCTCGTCGGAGGAGTACCCGAAGCCTTCCACCCCCAATTGCACCAGCTCCTCTTCGATGACTGCAGCAATGTTCACGAGGCCCTCCGTCCAGAGCGCCACAGTATCTCTGAGAAGATTCTGGGTTTCGGCGGCCCTCGCTAGCAGCGCCTCGTTGGCCTTGATGTCCTTCTTCAAGTCTGCCTCCCGTTTCTTGGCGCCGTCCAACGTCTCCGTCAGGGTGGCCAGCTTCAGCTCCAGATCAGCATTGGAATTCTTGGCGGCGCGCAGCTCTTTGCCCTTCTCGGAGAGTTGGCCCTGCAGCTCACTGTGGGCAAGGGCGTCCTTCTCGCGCTCCAGCTTGAGCGCGGCAAGCTCTTCGCCACCCACCTTCAGATCAGCCTCCAGCTGCGCCACCTTTACTTCCAATTCCTTCTTGGCGGTCTCGGCAGCCGCAGCCGCATCCTTTGCCTCTTGGAGCGACCCGCCAAGTACCCGTTCGCGCGCGGCAAGCTCCTCCTCGTGGCTGTCGAGGTTCACTTTCCGCTGAGCCAGCTCGCCTTCTCGCGCGTACAGCTTCTCGCCGGTGAGCCGCTGCTGCTCTTCAGCTTCGGCCTTCTCGAGGAGGAAGGCCTTCCGCTCTTCAGCAAGCTGCTCCCGCTCCTCCGCCAAGGCCCGGAGAGCTTCCTGGAGAAAACCCCAGAGCTCCTCCGCGCGCTTCTATATATCCACGCTCGCTTTCGCGACGAGCGCTTCCCGGGACTCCAACTTGACTTGACGGGCGCGATAGAGCGCCAGCAGCCTCCGCTCCTCCTCAGGCTCGTCACTGTTGCTTCCCGGCGCGTCAACGATCGACAACCCGGCGGAGGCGAGCACCTCCCCATCCAAAACTTCTCCTTCCACCGGCGCCTTGGAGCTTGACGCCCAAGGGAGCTTGATGAAGATGCCCTCGCCAGCCTTCAGATAGGCGCCGGGCTGGGGCTCCTCGGAGCCTGACGCTGCGGCAGAGGCGGAGGGATCGGCGGTCGGTGCAGCGCCTGACGCTCCTGCGGCCTCAGGCCCGTCAGTGCGATCGCCAGATCCCCCGCCAGCTTCCTCGGCGGCAGCCTTGGCGGCCTCTTCACCGGCAGGCACATCGGCACCAGCTCCGTCTTCGGCGGCCGCGGCATCATCAGTGTTGCCGCGCGCGTCCTCTCCGCCGCCCGGCTCGGTCTCCATCGGATCCGCGGAGGGTGGACCTGACGACCGGAGAAGAATGAGAAGTTAAACAAGCACTCAAGAAGAAAAATCGGCAGAAGAATACAAAGAAAGTTTTGGGCAGGAAGGATTACCTATGCTGGGATCCGCTGTCATAAGCTCCACCGCCGGCGGATCGTTAACGCTGTCCCTTGCCGGAGACTCCTCCCTTGCCGGAGGCTCCTCCCTTACCGGAGAACGCTCCCTTGCCGGGGAGTCCACCCTTGGCGGCGTAGTCGAAGCAGACGACGAGTCGGAGGTGATCACCACGCCCTCCTGATGAAGCTGTTCTGCTCCTGCACAAACAAACCAGTGATCAGATGTCAACAAAGGAAAAGAGCAACCACGCGCACCCAGAAGCAGAAAGTAAACCATATGCTTACGCTGGGGGCTGCGCTGGGGGCTGCTCTGCGAAGTGATGGCCGGATCCGGCAAGGTGGTCTCGGGCGCGCCTCCTGTCGTCGCAGTGGGCTCGTCCTCGATGATCACCACCTGAGCCTTGGCCCTCGTCGCCGCCCTCTGGGCCAGAGTCCTAAAAAGGGAGAGTCCGGGGTGGGTCAGATCAGATGCAAGACAGGAATGGCAAGTTAAAGAACTACAAGAACAACAAGGGAATCTTACTCTTCTTCCTCTTCCTCGTCGGAGCTGAGCGCGGAGAGGTCGAAGTTCGGCCCACCTCCGGCGCGACGAGGTGGAGGGATGGGATCCCTTGGCCGCTTGGCGGGGACTGCGGCGCCAGCACGAGATGACCCCGCCCTAGTTGCCACTGCAGCACGAGGCGCACCCGCGGCAACCGTACTTGCCGCGGCGGAGCGCGTCGCGCGGCGCTGCGGCTGTTGACCACCTTGTCGCCCTGCTGCGTCCCCGATCCTGCGGAGGCGCCTTCTTGGCTGCTCTGGGGGCTGCGTTCCGGGCCCTGTTCCCGGCAAGCTCCCCGGAGATGGCGGGCCGCTCGCACCCTCGGCGGGCTCACTCAACTCGGCGTCGGGCGCGGCAAGCTCTTCTTCGTCTTCGGGCCACTCCCGCTCAGCAAGACTCATCGCCGATAAAGCGTCCGCTTCCTCCACCGTGAACCCAAATTCACCCGCGGCTGCGGCTGCCGCCACCTCTTCCGCCCTGGTGGCGATGCGTTCCATCTCTTGATCGGTGGTGTCACGGGTGAGGAGCTTCTTGTCGTCAGCATTGACCGCTACTTCCACTAGGTTGTCGAAGAACTGCTGCCCAACGTCTCCGGCAGGCTCTTGCCAAGTTGGAGCGATCCCGTGCGAATCACACAATGGCATCATGGCGCAGATGCGGTCGTGCGAGGAGTTGTTGCACAGAGGAACGACGCCTGCCGGCAACCTGAACCACTCGGGATGCTGTGGGTCGTGCTTGAATATCTCCTTGAGTATCCCGTCCAACTCTATGACGGTGAAATTGAAGTTGAGGCCTGGGCGCAACCTCATGATATCTGCCGGGCCTCCAAATTCCCAGGCGGGTCTCCCCCTCGCCTGCAGAGGGGCGATGCGCCGGCGAAGGAAATCTGCGCCGACAGCTCCGACAGTCAGCCCGGCAAGCCTGAGACGCAAGATCCGAGTGGTGGCGATCTTCAGCTTGTCATCGTCCACGGACAGAGCGCTCCAGTCATTGCCACGCACTGCTGGGGCTTGGCGCAGGGCGGTGAACGGCTGCGGGCTCTCTTCTACAACCCAGCACCAATCTGCTCTCCACTCGTCCCACTTGCTGCGGAGCTCCCCTCCAGATAGGTCTCCTTCTTGCCGGCCCACGAGATCCAGGCGATCCCGCCGGCAAGAGGTTCCCCTCTCTCGACACGAGGCATAAAGAAATGGCGGAAGAGAGCTACGTTGGGGTGGACTCCGACAAAGTTCTCGCATAGATGGGCGAAAACTGCCATGGTCAGAACGGCGTTGGGGGTGAAGTCAAGGAGGTGGAGTCCATAGGTGTTCATGACGTCGCAAAAGAAATCAGAGAATGGCAGGCAGAGCCCGCAGTAGAAGAACACGGCGAAGAAAGGATATCCGCCAACTGGAGCTGCTTGCGAGGCAACGGCGGAGAGTACCTTCGTGCGCGGATGCGCCCGCGTCTCCGTCGACCAGAAGAGATAGTACCACTCCCTAAGCTCCT
>NC_041386.1:216236533-216237878 GCF_002162155.2 Triticum dicoccoides | reverse complement strand
TGGCCTTCCCCTTCCCGGGCTTCGGAGGCATGGCGGAGGCGGTGGGGGAGATCGACGGTGCTGGTGGTGGCGGCAGCGACGGGGGCGGAGCGCTGCCCTCTTTCAACTCTGCAAGCGGAGGAGGGCGGCGGAGATTTCTGAGATTGCAGCAGCGAAGGGCGGAGGTGGGGGAAATGCCCATGTTTCCCCCGCTTATAAAGAGGGACGGGGCGGACATTTCGGCCTTCCAAATAAACAACCACCCACGATCTCTCCCACGACTCCGCGATTGACGCGTGCCGTTACGGGGGGCGCGGTAGATATGGAGTTAGATTCCGCATAACCCAGGCTCCGCGCGTGCCCGTGCCCTGTTTTGGGCCTGGCCCAACAGCGCTCGGCACCGTGTGTGGCCCAGGCCCGGGGCCTCATGTCGGTGTACTAGAGTAGGGGTACCCTAGTATCCCGAACTTGTGCACGGGCAGTTGCAGTGCCGCGCGGCAAGGCTTGCCGGACGACCGCCAGAGTCCTCCGTGGGTTCCTTTGGAGCCATTCAAGAAGAAAGCATTCAAGATGAAGAGACAAGGCCCCGGCAAGAGGATCTTGCCGGGAAGAGACAAGGCCCGGCAAGAGGAGCTTGCCGGGAAGGCCAACCACGACACTTCAAGAAACTTGCCGCGATGCACCGCACGTCCCGGCAAGGTCCGGTGAGCGACAAGCTTCTGGACTCGACAAGACGACGACCCCGACAAGGTACTCGCTGGGGGCCCGCTGCCACTCTGAACCCACGCTCCAGCGCACCCACCCGCGTGTCGCCATGAGGCTTCCTCAGGGGCGCGTGGCGGGAGCCTGTGCAGCCAGGGGTACGCGGTGGCAAGCGGAGATGAAGAGAAGGCCATCGTGGCAAACGGTGGCGCTCCTAACGGTCACTTTTTGCACTGTTTAGGCAACTCAGATGGGCATTCAATGACCTTGTCCCCTGCCGTCAGAGTTAGGTAGGGTGCACTGTGTCCACAGTAGCGGTAGCTGCACCTACCGCATCCTTTTCCATTTTTACCCTTCTAGTCTACGTTGCCACCTGTCGGTGACCCCTTGAAAGTATAAAAGGAGGCCCAAGCGCAACGTAGAGGAACGTTCGGCTCATTCGAAACATCAGGAACACTCTCACGCTCGGTCTGGCAGCGTCCATCGCTCCTGAGCAAGAATTCAATACACACAAACAAGCAACAGTAGGGTTTTACGCATCCGTGCGGCCCGAAGCTGGGTAAAACTGCTCGCGTGTACTGCCTCGATCCGCTCTTTGCGCGGCCTCCGCCCCCCTCCGAACCGAAAGGGGCCCGGTCCCCATAGGTGTTGGTGGATAGTGACC
>NC_041386.1:216059927-216236140 GCF_002162155.2 Triticum dicoccoides | reverse complement strand
TGACCCCTTGAAAGTATAAAAGGAGGCCCAAGCGCAACGTAGAGGAGGTTCGGCTCATTCGAAACATCAGGAACACTCTCACGCTCGGTCTGGCAGCGTCCATCGCTCCTGAGCAAGAATTCAATACACACAAACAAGCAGCAGTAGGGTTTTACGCATCCGTGCGGCCCGAAGCTGGGTAAAACTGCTCGCGTGTACTGCCTCGATCCGCTCTTTGCGCGGCCTCCGCCCCCCTCCGAACCGAAAGGGGCCCGGTCCCCATAGGTGTTGGTGGATCAGTTTCCCCGACAGAAAGGCAAGCTCATCATGTTGGAAGATCCAAGACAATATAATTTATCTCACATGTAAGAAAACATAACCCATTATGTTGTCTTCCTTGTCCAATGTCAACTCTTTAGCATGTCATATTTTAATGAGTGCTCACAATCATAAAAGATGTCCAAGATAGTATATCTATATGTGAAGACCTCTCTTTCTTTATTACTTCCTATTAATTGCAACGATGACCAAAACTATGCTTGTCAACTCTCAACAACTTTTATTCATCATACTTTTTCTATGTGAGCTCATTACTCTCCATGAGATCCATATGATCTCTTTGTTTCTTTTTTTTCTTTCTCTTTTCTTTTATTCACTTAGGATCATGGCAAAACAATCAAGCCCTCACTACTAGGAAAAACCTTATACACAGAACTTTAGCAGTAGCGCGGGTCAAAGAAGCACGCTGGTGCTAAGTAGCAGTAGCGCGCCTGTGCAAACCGCGCTGTAGATAAAGTTTTAGCAGTAGCGGGTCTTGTTCTAAACACGTTACTACTAAAATTCCCATGGCTTAGCCCATAGGCTACACATAGTAGTAGCGACCTATATCGAACCGCGCTAGCGCTACTTTCTTTGTAGCAGCGCATTTTAATCTAAACTCGCTACTGCTAAAGGATATAAAATTAAATGGAAAGCACATAGAAAGGTAATTGTAAATGAAAGAAATAGAATAAGGTGAAAGGAAAAAAATAAAATGTGAAGAAAACTAAATGAAAAAGGGGAAACAAGAGAAAGGAGTAGCAGTAGCGTGTATCCCAGAACGCGCTGTAGCTAACGTAGCAGTAGCGCGCTTTCTAGAACGCGCTACTGCTACTCCTGACTTAACCACGGGGTTCGTCCTTCCCCACGACCACTTCCCCCAAATCCAGCTCTCCACTCTCACCGCCGCTGTCGCCCGTCGGCCGCCGCGCGCTCTCTGCACACCCTCTACGCCGCCCCCGACCCCAGATTCAACGCTGCCCCCGCCCCCGACCATAACGCCGTCCCGGACGCCGCCCCCGACCCCGACCTCGACGCCGCCATCCGCCATCCGCCGCGCGCCCGAGCCCCGACCCCGACCTCGACGCCGCCTGCCCCTCCCTCGTCGCAGGCACCCGAGGTGAGCACGCCTGCTCCTCCCTCTCCCCTACCTCTGCCTAGGGTTTCTTTATATTTTAGTTCCATCAAATTAGTTAGGGTTCATGTATGGGTGGATACGAATCGGATGCGGATGCGGCTCAAATGAGTTAGGGTTCAACTAAGGGTGGAAATGAATCAAATTTCTAAGATGAATCATAAAACGAGTAAAATTTGACCACTTATTTCACTTTATAGTTGGATAATTGGAATATCCGCTACCACTTTCCACCCCTAGCTTCATCAAATTAGATGGTAATTAGGGCAGTAGTTCCTAGGTACTAATTAGTTAGTAAGAACTAGGTACTAGTTTATTTTTATTTATAGTAAGTTTATTTTTAATAAGAACTAGTTGAATTAATACAACTAGTTAATAAGAACTTGTTGCTATTTTTTTAGTTAAAGAAAATTTTCCTGCATCGACGTGGACGATGCCTATCCCGCATCCTCGTTGTCGAGTCGGCGGAGGACGACACCTGATTGACCAGATGGGCCATGTCTGGGACTGGGCTCCACCGGGGTGGTACTGGGAGGCGCTACCTACCGGGGGGCGCAGGTTGGTGAGGAGCCAGCCTGTCGTTGACCCGAACCTTCTTTGGTGGCGGTCGCGTGGGCCAGTGACGGTCCAGAGGCTCGAGGACCCCGCGGAGGTGGTGCGTCACCGTGTCAGTGAGGAGGACGCGCACGTCCGTCACTACTTGTTTGCGTTGGAGCACAGGTTCTCCAATACCTGGCAGGTTCTCCAGGGATCTCACTGGAGCTATGATCCCGTGATGGTTCCTTCTCTGTGGGTGTCGACCGCCCGCGTCGATACCCGTCGTGTGCTAGGGTTTTAGTTGTATTAGTGATGTTATATGTGTGACACTATTCGGGATGTATTAGTGATATTATTCGACGATGTATGGATGCATGAGATGATTTACTTTTGCTTATTGAATGCATGCTAATTTGAGTCCTATAAGATATTTTGAAATGTATATCTTGTGTTGCTCAAATAGGATATGTGCTTGCCCAAGTGGCCGGTTATGTTTGCAGGTTACACCTCTGAGTGGCCTATGTTTTGCCGGAGTGTTGATTCATTTCCGTTCCGGCAAATTTCAGGCGCTCGATATGTCCTATTTTAGCAAAGGTCATGCCGGATGTTTTCGTGAATTTTGGCATGACTTGTGCCAGAAGATGTAGGAAATATCGAGTGCCCCAGATTTGTGTGTTCATTATCCTGGTAGTTGTCTTCGATCGATTTTCAATTAATGTTTTAACTATGAACATAGGAAATGTCTGACGGCGAAAAGGATTTCGGTATTTGCAAATACTGCGAAGACGAGCACGGCCTGTGCGACAGAATCTTCCTAGATGATGATAGGCGCTTCAGCATCAAGCTGGACGAGAACTTCGAAGTGGATACTGTAAGTCACAACGACAAGTCTTTTTTCATAATTAATCATGACATTTGCTTCAACTTATAATTTAAGCATGACATGTCTTTTTTTACTATTCTACTAGCGTATCCACTGCCATGCAAGAGTTTTTGTATTGGATAAGATAGGTTTCAGTCGTACTATGGAGGAAAAGAAAGTTTACTTGAAGACCGAGCATGGTTATATTTTCCACGCAAAATTATACAATTCAGATGACTACGCCTATTTTGGATGCAAAACATGGCGAGCACTATGCAAGACTTATGCATTTGAGCCTGATATGGTTATCACCTTTGATATTCGTCTGAAAGATGATATTGAAGGTAATACCGACATCTGGGTCGATGTGCAGACGCCTCCAGTTATACCATTATGTAAGTTTCTCAACCATATTTATGTTTTTGATATTGTTTATTCAAAAATAGTTGACAACTAATTTGTATTGTCAGCTTATTTCGGTGCAAGCAAACATGTCCAGCGCTTGGTAGACAAGACCTACTACTGTCCTGAGGCTGAACTAAACTGCGAGGAGCTAAGTCATTATGTTTCATGGCTTGACGATCTTGATACTGTCAAGACAAATTTTCTTCCTGCATTTAGAAATACTAGTACTGAAAACGTGTGACCAATAGTGTTCGTAATGAACTACGGTCACATCTATTTAGGTAGGATGGTAAGATTTTTACTATTTGTCCTCAGTGCATCTTTTCCATACATTATTTTTGAAGCTAAACTTCATTGCTAAGTATGCTACCATACGATGTTCTTCAACAGGGACTCCCGATGAATGTTGTGCCTTATGGGATCAAGACTAAAGGTACCATGAGTATTATTAGCTTACGACCAAGATATCCTACAGATTACTTTAGTGCATTCAAGATTAGCGACGGATGCTTAATAGTGCAAGACTGGACCAAATGTGTGATGGAGAAGCGCAGAGAAGTACTAGGGGGCAGCAAACAGATGCCCTACCCACGATTAGGAGACAGGTTCATCTGCATGCTCCAACTTGATCAAGGAGGAGAGCTACACATGTTTTATGTTATTTTACCTAAGAGAGAGCAGCAGGAGTGATTAGCTAGCTAGAAATGAGTTTGAGGATGATGATGTGCTACACTATTACTATGATGATAAAATAGCTAGTGTTGGTGGTAATGACTATGATGATTATTATTAGCTAGTGTTAGTGGTGATTAAATAAATACTGTTGGTGGTAATGACTATGATGATGATTAAATAGCTTGTGTTGGCGGATTAGATTCAAGTGGAGGCAACATGTGGTGCACATCGAAAGCACTACTAGTCCAAACTGATCAAGTTTGGATTAGTAGTATACTTTTGACATGCACCACATATTGCCTCCACTTGAACCTAATCCACCTTCATTTGACACACTGTTATGGACATAATGATGTAAACCTCATAACTGGTATTGTACCAATATTTGTACGATGGCGCATAAATACACTAAAAATAAAAAAATAAAAAAGAATACTAGTAGCGATGGAGAGAAAACACGCTGCCAGTAGTTACAATAGCAGTAGCGTGGGAGTGAACAAACGCTGCAGCTATTTGTCCTAGTAGTAGCGCGTGCGGGCACGCGTTACTGCTAAGCAATAGCTGTAGCGCCTTATTAGTAGCGCGCCTACCCGCGCTACTAGTGAGCACAAAACCAGCGCTACTGCTAGGGTTTTCCCTAGTAGTGCCTTGACTCAACACTAATCTTTATTATATAGCTCACGGACTCGATTACATAGAAGGATAATAAAGCAAAACTCACAACTAGATCATGCCACAAACTTTATTCTACTAGATCAAAATACTACTAAGAAGATCGAACTAAGGAAAACGGTAAAGATAAAAGTGATGGTGATACGATACCGAGGCACTCTGCTTGGCAGTTTCCAAGTGGAGTGCCCATACCCAGGTGATTATGTCTCTCTTTTCAGGGATGGTGATGTGATGTTTTTGGCGATGATGCCCTTCAAAATACGATTCTCCTCCTCAAGCTTGTTAACTTGCTGCTTGAGATCCATTATTTCCTTTCGGAGTTTTCCTGTAACAATCAAAGCTCCCTGCACCCAAGGGTGCTGCATAGCTGCGGGAGAACCAGTGACACTCTTTTTCATATTCTCATAAGAAAGAAATCTAACATTGGAAGGGATAACCGAGTTTGGAATAGCTGAGCTCTGAAGTTCTCCCATGGTGAATCCAGCTTGGAAGCGAGAGGCGACTTCTTGATCCTCCATGGCATCTACCCTCATTAGGTCAGCCTCCATATCTTCCTCCGTTGCTGGCCCAAAGTGGTCAGGGTCGCTGTTTGCCCTTGGTTCTGGTGCCGGATTAGATACTCGGCTCTCCCCGACTGACTCTTGAAAAGACATCTTGCTCTAATCTGCAGCAGCAACAGCTCAAAACAAAAACAGAGGATTTTTGCGTGATACGGGAGTCAAAACCCCCAGGAGATTATATAATGAATTTTTACCGACCAAAATACGTATTGTGCAAGAAAACGGAGTCCGGAAGGCACACGAGGTGCTCACGAGGTAGGGGGCGCCCCCAGGGGGTAGGGCGCGCCCTCCACCCTCGTGAGGCCCCCGTGTCCTTCCCGGACTGCTACTTAAATTTCTATTTTTCTAAATATTCCAAAATGGAGAAATATTGCCTTAAAAATTGTTTTGGAGTCGGTGTACTTACCGTACCACATACCTATTCCTTTTCGGAGTCTGAAACGTTCTAGAAAGTGTCCCTTATGTATTCCTCCGGGGTTACGGTTTCAATAATATTGGTTTCAACATTTATGGGATTACCTGAGATATAATGTTTGATTCTCTAACCGTTTACCACCTTTGGATTTGTGCCTTCGAAGTTGTTGATTTTTATGGCACCGAAACGATAGACCTCCTCGATAACTTAGGGGCCTTCCCATTTGGAGAAAAGTTTCCCTGCAAAAAATCTTAAACGAGAGTTGTATAGCAATACATAATCACCTACATTAAACTCATGCTTTTGTATCCTTTTGTCATGCCATCTTTTAACCTTTTCTTTAAATAACTTGGCATTTTCATAAGCTTGGGTTCTCCATTCATCAAGTGAGCTAATATCAAATAACCTCTTTTCACCAGCAAGTTTGAAACCATAGTTGAGCTCTTTAATAGCCCAATATGCCTTATGTTCTAGTTCAAGAGGTAAGTGACATGCTTTTCCATATACCATTTTATATGGAGACATACCCATAGGATTTTTATATGCAGTTCTATAGGCCCATAATGCATCATCAAGTTTCTTGGACCAATTCTTTCTAGACCTATTAATAGTCTTTTGCAAAATTAATTTGACCACTAGACTGTGGGTGATACGGAGATGCAATTCTATGATTAACGTCATATTTAGCAAGCATTTTACGGAAAGCACCATGAATAAAATGTGAACCACCATCAGTCATTAAATATCTAGGGACTCCAAACCTCGGAAAAATAACTTCTTTAAGCATTTTAATAGAAGTGTTATGATCAGCACTACTAGTTGGAATAGCTTCTACCCACTTAGTAATGTAATCAACAACAACTAAAATATGTGTATATCCATTAGAGGCAGGAAAAGGTCCCATATAATCGAAGCCCCAAATATCAAATGGTTCAATAACAAGTGAATAATTCATAGGCATTTCTTGACATCTACTAATATTACCAATTCTTTGAGATTCATCGCAAGATAGGACAAACTTACGGGCATCCTTGAAGAGAGTAGGCCAATAAAAACCGGATTGCAATACCTTATGTGCAGTTCTATCTCCCGCGTGGTGTCCCCCATAAGTTTCGGAGTGGCACTTGCGTAGGATCTGTTCCTGTTCATGCTCAGGTACACAACGCCTAATAACACCATCTACTCCTTGTTTATAAAGATGTGGGTCATCCCAAAAGTAATGTCTCAAATCATAGAAGAACTTTTTCTTTTGTTGGTATGTGAAGCTAGGTGGTATAAATTTAGCAACTATGTAATTAGCATAATCTGCATACCAAGGGGTACTACGAGAAGTACTTATGACATTTAATTGTTCATCAGGAAAACTATCATCAATAGGTAGTGGGTCATCAAGAACATTCGCTAACCTAGATAAGTTGTCTGCAACGGGGTTCTGAACTCCTTTTCTATCAACAATATGCAAATCAAATTCTTGTAGCAAGAGAACCCATCTAATAAGTCTAGGTTTAGCATCTTTCTTTTCCATAAGATATTTAATAGCAGCATGATCAGTGTGGATAGTTACTTTAGAATCAACAATATAAGGTCTGAACTTATCACAAGCAAATACAACTGCTAAAAGTTCTTTTTCAGTAGTAGCATAATTTCTTTGAGCATTGTCTAGAGTCTTACTAGCATAATGGATAACATTTAATTTCTTATCAACTCTTTGCCCTAGAATAGCACCTACAACATAATCACTAGCATCACACATAATTTCAAAGGGTAAATTCCAATCAGGTGGCTGAACAATAGGTGCAGAGACTAATGCTTTCTTAAGTATTTCAAATGCTTCTACACAATCATCATCAAATACAAATGGTATATCTTTTTGTAATAAATTAGTCAGAGGCCGAGAAATTTTTTAGAAGTCCTTAATGAACCTCCTATAAAATCCGGCGTGACCAAGGAAACTTCTTATACCTTTGATGTCCTTGGGACATGGCATCTTTTCAATAGCATCAACCTTGGCTTTATCAACTTCAATACCTCTTTCGGAAACTTTATGCCCCAAGACAATACCTTCATTAACCATAAAGTGGCACTTTTCCCAATTCAAGACAAGATTAGTTTCTTCACATCTCCACAAAACTCGATCAAGATTGCTCAAGCAATCATCAAAAGAAGATCCATAGACGGAAAAGTCGTCCATGAAAACCTCACAAATCTTTTCACAAAAGTCAGAGAATATAGCCATCATGCATCTTTGAAAGGTAGCAGGTGCATTACATAAACCAAAAGGCATACGTCTATAAGCAAAAGTACCGAAAGGGCATGTAAAAGTAGTCCTTGATTGATCTTTAGCCGACACAGGTATTTGAGAGAAACCAGTATAACCATCTAGAAATCAGTAATGTGTATGTTTGCATAATCTTTCTAGCATTTGATCGATAAAAGGTAAGGGGTAATGATCTTTCTTAGTAGCCTTATTTAATTTGCGGAAATCAATTACCATCCTATAACCTGTAATAATTCTTTGTGGAATCAATTCATCTTTATCATTAGGAACAACAGTAATACCTCCCTTCTTAGGGACACAATGAACAGGACTTACACACTGGCTATCAGCAACGGGATAAATTATACCTGCCTCTAGAAGCTTTAGTATTTCTTTTCGTACCACTTCTTTCATTTTAGGATTCAGACGTCGTTGAGGATCACGAACTGGTTTAGCATCTGCTTCCAAATTTATTTTATGTTGACACATAGAGTGGGAATAATGCCCTTAAGATCATCAAGAGTATATCCAATAGCAGCACGGTGCTTCTTCAGAGTTTTCAATAATCTTTCTTCTTCATGCTCTGAAAGGTTAGCACTAATAATAACATGATATATCTTCTTTTCATCAAGATAATAATATTTAAGATTATCAGGCAATGGTTTAATCTCAAACACGGGATTACCCTTAGGTGGAGGAGGATCCCCTAGGAT
The DNA here is from genome assembly GCF_002162155.2 of Triticum dicoccoides. Taxonomy (NCBI): domain Eukaryota; kingdom Viridiplantae; phylum Streptophyta; class Magnoliopsida; order Poales; family Poaceae; genus Triticum; species Triticum dicoccoides. Next base: position 216,227,612 of record NC_041386.1, on the reverse strand, counting down.
TTCAACAAGCAAATTGTGTTTTAGCATAGGTTCTTGTTTAAAGAATACTTCATCTATTTCCCTTCTTTCATTCATAAACATATGATTCTCATGGTCTAGCAAATATTGTTCTAAAGGATCATTAGGAGGTACGGCAATAGGAGCAAGACCAATAATTTCATCCTTACTAGGAAATTCTTCTTCTTCACGGTGTTGTTTACTAAATTTAGAGAAATTAAACTCATGAGTCATATCATCCAAGCCAATAGTAACAACATTCTTTTCGCAGTCTATCCTAGCATTAACTGTATCCAAGAAGGGTCTACCAAATATAATGGGACAAAAGCTATCTTGCGGAGAACTAGGAACAAGAAAATCTACAAGATATTTAGTTTTCCCGCACAAGACTTCAACATATCTAACAATTCCCATTGCCGAAATAGTATCTCTCTTAGCAAGTTTAATTGTGACATCAATATCTTCTAACTCAGCAGGTGCAATTTCATGCTTGATTTCTTTATACAAGTCATAAGGTATAACACTAGCACTAGCACCCATATCACATAAGCCATGATAACAATGACCTCCTATTTTAACAGAAATAACAAGCACACCTACCACAGGTCTATGTTTATCTTTAGCACAAGGTTTAGCAATTCTAGCAGTTTCACCGTAGAACTGAATAACATGCCCATCAATATTATCAGACAAGAGCTCTTTGACAATAGCAATCTTAGGTTCAACTTTAACTTGCTCAGGAGGTGTATATGTTTTAATATTGCTTTTACAAAACTACAGTTGAAGCTTTAGCATGATCCTTTATCCTAACAGGGAAAGGTGGTTTCTCAACATAAGAAGTAGGAACAATAGGATCATTGTAAGTGACAGTCTTTTCTTCAACTTTAGTAGGTGCAACTACTTTTACCTCTATAGGAGGATGATATTTAAACCACTACTCCTTAGGGAGATCAACATAAGTAGCAAAAGATTCACAGAAAGAAGCTACTATCTCAGAATCAAGTCCATATTTAGTGCTAAACTTACGGAAAATATCGGTATCCATAAAAGATTTAACACAATCAAACTTAGGTGACATACCTGACTCCTTACGATTGTCGAGGTCCCAATCTTCAGAGTTGCGTTTAATTCTATCCAATAAACCCCATTTGAATTCAATAGTCTTCATCATAAAAGAGCCAGCACAAGAAGTATCAAGCATGGTGCGATTGTTATCAGAAAGCCGAGCATAAACATTTTGAAGAATTGTTTCTCTTGGAAGCTCATGATTGGGGCATGAATATAACATTGATTTAAGACTCCGCCAAGCTTGAGAGATGCTTTCTCCTTTGCAAGGCCAAAAATTATATATATAATTGCGATCATGATGAACAAGATGCATAGGGTAATAATTTTGATGAAATTCCAATTTCAATCTTCTATAGTCCCATGATCCCATATCATCACATAGCCTATACCATGTCAATGTGTCTCCCTTCAAAGATAAAGGGAAGACCTTTTTCTTAGCAACATCATGGAAATACCTGCAAGCTTAAATAATCCACAAATTTCATCCACATATATTAGGTGTTCATCAGGATGCTTTGTTCCATCTCTTGTAAAAGGATTAGCTAGTAGTTTTTTTGATTATACTCGAAGGATACTCATAAGGAATTTCTGTTTCAATAGGTTCAGTAAGTTGAGGAGAAACTCTTTGCTCTACTGGTCAGGGTGAAGATACCCCGAACAAGCCCCTTAGAGGATTACTTTCCATAGTAACAAGTGACAGTAAATTTCAGCACACTATATAAATTTTTCCTCAAAAAATTCCACGTAACAAAGGCGCTTCTCTCCCCGGCAACGGCGCCAGAAAAGTGTCTTGATGACCCACAAGTATAGGGTATCTATCGTAGTCCTTTCGATAAGTAAGAGTGTCGAACCCAACGAGGAGCAGAAGGAAATGATAAATGGTTTTCAGCAAGGTATTCTCTGCAAGTACTGAAATAAGTGGTAACAGATAGTTCTGTAATGAGATAATGTTCAACGAGCAACAAGTAATAAAAGTAAATAAAGTGCAGCAAGGTGGCCCAATCCTTTTTGTAGCAAAGGACAAGCCTAGACAAACTCTTATATAAGGAAAAGCGCTCCCGAGGACACATGGGAATATCGTCAAGCTAGTTTTCATCATGTTCATATGATTCGCGTTCGGTACATTGATAATTTGATATGTGGGTGGACCGGTGCTTGGGTGCTGCTCTTACTTGAACAAGCATCCCACTTATGATTAACCTATATTGCAAGCATCCGCAACTACAACAAAAGTATTAAGGTAAACCTAACCATAGCATGAAACATATGGATCCAAATCAGCCCCTTACGAAGCAACGCATAAACTAGGGTTTAAGCTTCTATCACTCCAGCAACCCATCATCTACTTATTACTTCCCAATGACTTCCTCTAGGCCCAAATAATGGTGAAGTGTTATGTAGTCGACGTTCACATAACACCACTAGAGGCTAGACAACATACATCTCATCAAAATATCGAACGAATACCAAATTCACATGACTACTAATAGCAAGACTTCTCCCTTGTCCTCAGGAACAAACGTAACTACTCACAAAGCATAAACATGTTCATAATCAGAGGGTTATTAATATGCATAAAGGATCTGAACATATGATCTTCCACCAATTAAACCAACTAGCATCAACTACAAGGAGTAATTAACACTACTAGCAACCTACTAGCACCAATTCAGGACTTGAAGACAAGAATCGGATACAAGAGATGAACTAGGGTTTTGAGATGAGATGGTGTTGATGGAGATTGCCTCTCCCGATGAGAGGAGCGTTGGTGATGACGATGGCGATAATTTCCCCCTCCGGGAGGGAAGTTTCCCCGGCAGAACAGCTCTGCCGGAGCTCTAGATTGGACCCGCCAAGGTTCCGCCTCGTGGCCGTGAAGTTTCGTCCCGAAAGGTTGCCTCTTTTTTTTTCTCGACGGAAGACTTCATATAGGAGAATATGGTCATCAGAGAGCCACCAGGGGGCCAACGTGGCAGGGGGCGCGCCCTAGGGGGGGCGCCCCCCACCCTCGTGAGAAGGGTGTGGGCCCCCTGGTCTTCATCTTTGGCGAGGATTTTTCATTATTTATTATAAGGTGTTCCATGGAGTTTCAGGACTTTTGGAGTTGTGCAGAATAGGTCTCTAATATTTTCTCCTTTTCTAGTCTAGAATTCCAGCTGCCGGCATTCTCCCTCCTTATGTAAACCTTGTAAAATAAGAGAGAATAGCCATAAGTATTGTGACATAATGTGAAATAACAGCCCATAATGCAATAAATATCGATATAAAAGCATGATGCAAAATGGACATATCAGGCATCCCCAATCTTAGTCTCTTCTTACTCCGTATTCCTTCATCACCGTGACCTCATCCAAACTTGAAAACTTCAATCACACAAAACTCAACAAAACCTTCTTGAGATCCGTTAGTATAATAAAGGAAATTACTACTATAAGTATTGTTGCAAACCCATTCATATTTTATTTTTGCATTATATCTACAGTATTCCAGCTTTGCTATGGCTCAAACCCCCTGATAGAGTCCATAGATTCATCAAAATAAGCACACAATGCAAAGAAAACAGAATCTGTCAAAAACAAAACAGTCTGTAGCAATTTGAAAACCTATAATACTTCTGTAACTCCCAAAATTCTGAAAAATTAGACAACATGGAAAATTTGTATATCAATCTTGTGTAAAAAATGCACATTTTTTCGTTGTTTCTATGATTTTTAAAATTATTTTACTGAACGCAAAAGTTTCTGTTTTCCAACAAGATCAAAGCAACTATCACCCAACATGATCCCAAAGGCTTTGCTTCGTACAAACACTAATTAAACATAAAAAACACAATCATAGCAGTAGCATAATCATGCAAACACTCAACAACAGAAATAAAAAGCTCCAAAAAATTCATTGGGTTGCCTCCCAACAAGCGCTATCGTTTTACGCCCCTAGCTAGGCATAATGCAAAGATTCAAGTGTTTTCATCCTTGTTTCTAGATCCATAAGATGACCTCATGATTTATTCATATGGTGGCTTAATTCTTGTTCTAGGGAAGTGTTCCCTACCATTCCTTACTGGAAATTGAAATTTAAAATTGCCTTCTTTCATATCAATCACGACACCAATAGTACGTAAGAACGGTCTACCAAGAATAACTGGGCAAGACGGATTGCAATCAATATCAAGAACAATAAAATCTATGGGCACATAATTCCTATTTGCAAGAATAAGAACATCATTAATTCTCCCCATAGGCTTTTTAATAGTAGAATCCTCCAAGTGCAAATTTAAAGAACATTCTTCAATATCAGTAAGACCAAGCACATCACATAAAGATTTTGGAATTATAGAAACACTAGCACCCAAGTCACATAAAGCAAAACACTCACAATTTTTAATCTTGACTTTGATGGTAGGTTCCCATTCGTCATGTAATTTTCTAGGAATTGAAATCTCTAATTCCAACTTTTCTTCCAAGGCTTTCATCATAGCATTAACAATATGTTTAGTAAAAGCTTTATTTTGTTGATAAGCATGGGGTGAATTTATCATGGATTGCGACAAATAAATCCGATCAATCAAAGAGCAACTATCATAATTGAAGTCTTTGTAATCCAAAAGAGTGGGCACATCACTAGTTAAAGTTTTGACCTCTCCAAACCCACTTTTATCAATTTTCTCAACAAAATTTTCACCCTCCAAATTATTGGGACTCCTTCTAACTAAATTTTACTCTTCTTCAGTCCCTTTTTCATAAATATTAATTTTACTAAACAAAGAATCAATAGAAGAAACACCAATCATTTTAAGAACTTCATCATTTTTACGAAAGCAATCGCTAGAAAACGCTTTTTCTAAAAAATCTCTTTTAGATCTAAGCATAGCGGTTATTTTCCTTCATCCATAGAAACATATAAAGCTTTAATTGATTCTTCAACCTTAGGCACAAAAATTTTCATCTTGAGATTTTCTACATCATGAGAAATTCTATCAATGCTTCTAGACATATCATCAATCTTGCTCAACTTTTCTTCTACCATAGTATTAAAATTGTTTTGAGCATTGATAAATTCTTTAATATTATTCTCAAGATCAGAGGTGTTCCTATTATTATTATAAGAAGGATTACCATAGGAATTAACATTATTATTAGAGTAATTTTCCGGAAAATGTCTAGGATTGAAATTACCTCTATAAGCATGCATTGTTGTTAAAATTGTTTCGCGAAACAAAATTCACATCTACGGCATCACTATTTTGCTCAAACAAAGAAGAAAAGGGCACATCATTCAGATCAATATGAGAATTTTTATTAGCAACCAACTTCATAAGAGCATCAACTTTTTCACTCAAAGAATTTATCACTTCTACCAAATTAACCTTTTTACTAGTAGGAGCTCTTTCGGTATGCAATTGTGAACGATTTTCCATAATATTATCAAGCAATTTAGTAGCTTCACCCAAAGTAATTTCCATAAAAGTACCACCCGCGGCGGAATCTAAAAGATTTCTAGAAACAAAATTCAATCCCGCATAAAAAATTTGTATGATCATCCGAAGATTTAAACCATGAGTAGGACAATTTCTTAGCATCAATTTCATTCTTTCCCAAGATTGCGCAACATGTCCTTGCTCAAGTTGTTTAAAATTCATGATTTGTGTCCTAAGGGAAATAATTTTCGCGGGTGGAAAATACTTAGTAATAAAAGAATCCTTGCGCCTATCCCAAGAATCGATACTATTGCAAGGCAAAGAAGAAAACAAAATTTTTGCACTGTCTCACAAAGAAAACGGGAATAAATTCAACTTCACAATATCATTGTCCACATCTTTTTTGTTTTGCATATCGCATACTTCCACGAATGTGTTAAGATGGGACACGACATCCTCACTAGGAGTACCGGAAAATTGATGTTTCATAACAAGATTCAACAAAGTGGCATTAATATCACAAGACTCTGCACTAGTGGCGGGAGGAGCAATCGGAGTGCTAATAAAATCATTGTTGTTGGTATTGGAGAAATCACACAACTTGGTATTCTCTTGAGTCATCGTGACTACGCACCAAGATTGCACTCAAAAACAGATCTGACGAGAAAAACGATGAACAAAAAAGAGGGCGAATAAGAAGGCAAATGCTTGTGAAGTGGGGGAGATGAAAATGAGAGGCAAATGGAAAATAATGTAAATTGCAAGGATATGAGATTTGTGATTAGGAACCTGGTAGATGTTGATGATGTCTCCCTGGCAATGGCGCCAAAAATTCCTTTTGATGCTGCTTGAACTACGTCGGTATTTTCCCAAAGAGGAAGGGATGATGCAACACAACTACGGTAGGTATTTCCCTCAGTGATGAGACCAAGGTTATTGATCCAGTAGGAGAACCAGACAACACTATGTAAATGGTACCTACACACAAAGAACAAATACTTGCAATCCGACGTAAAAGAGGGGCTGTCAATCCTTCCCGGGTAAAAAGATAGATAAAATTGTAGTAGATTGGATAAATAGATCTTGCGGGAACGTGAGATAAAATAAATAACAATAAATTGCAGCAAGGTATTTTGGGTTTTTTAGATTAATAGATCTAAAAATAAAAGCGAATAAAAATAGATCCCGAAGGCAAATTTGATAAAGAAGAGACCCGGAGGCCGTAGGTTTCACTAGTGGCTTCTCTCGAGAAAAATAGCATTCAGTGGGTAAACAAATTACTGTTGGGCGATTGATAGAACTTCAAATAGTCATGACGATATCCAGGCAATGATCATTATATAGGCATCACGTCTAAGATTAGTAGACCGACTCCTGCCTGCATCTACTACTATTACTCCACACATCGACCGATATCCAACATGCATCTAGCGTATTAAGTTCATGGGAAAACGGAGTAATGCAATAAGAACGATGACATGATGTAGACAAGATCTATTAATGTAGGGATAGACCCCATCTTGTTATACATAATAGCAACGATACATATGTGTCATTTCCCTTTCTATCACTAGGATTGAGCACCATAAGATTGAACCCATCACAAAGCACCTCTTCCCATGGCAAGAAAAATTGATCTAGTCGGCCTAACTAAACCAAAGATTTGAAGAAGAAATACGAGGCTATAAGTAATCATGCATATAAGAGATCAAAAGACTCAAATAACTTTCATGTATAAAAACATAGATCTGATCATGAACTCAAAGTTCATCGGATCCCAACAAACACACCGCAAAAAGAGTTACATCAAATAGATCTCCAAGAGATCACTTTATTGAGAATTAAAAGAGAGAGAGGAATCCATCTAGCTACTAACTACAGACTCGTAGGTCTACAATGAACTACTCATGCATCATCGGAGAGGCGCCAATGAGGATGATGAACCCCTCCGTGATGGTGTCTAGATTGGATCTATGGTTTCTAGAACTTGCAGCGGATGGTATTGTTTTTCGTCGACCCTCCTAGGGTTTCTAGAATATTGGGGTATTTATAGAGCAAAGATGAGGTGCAGGAGGCCACCGAGATGGGCACAACCCATCGGGACACGCCTGGGCCTCCAGGCGCGTCCAGGTGGGTTATGCCCCCCTCGGGGCACCCCTCTGGTACTTCTTTGGCCCATCATGTGTCTTTGGGTCCAGTAAAATTCTCCAAAAGGTTTCGTTGCATTTGGACTCTGTTCGATATTGATTTTCTGCTAAGTAAAAAGCAACTACACTAGGGCACTATGTCAAAATGATATAAAGTTGCTATAAAATGATTGTAAAACATCCAAGAATGATAATATAACAACATGGAGCAATCAAAAATTATAGATACATTGTAGATGTATCAATGTCTTTCATGTACTTTGCATAAGGGGGCATTTTTAAGATATCTGTCAAGTGGGTATGCAAAAAGACTGGCCTAATCATTTCAGCAAAGCGTTCAAATTCTTCATCATCCTTCTTCTTAGTTGATTTAGGTGTAAAGGGCATAGGTTTTTGAACCCATGGTTCTCTTTTCTTACCATGTTTTCTAGAACACAAAGTCTCTTTTATCATATCTTTTATTCTTAAGTTATGGGTTATCAAGATCAACAGCTGGTTCTATTTCAACATGATTATCTGGTTCTTTATTATTTGTTTGAGTGTCTTCATGAACCTCATCATTATCTTTTTCATTATCAGTAGGTGAGTGTTCATTACCAGATTGAGTTTCAGCATCAGAAATAGAAACATCATTATCATTATCAGGAGGCCTTTCTACTTTAGGTTCACTAGAGGCATGCAAGGTCCTATCATTTTTATTTTTCTTTTTCTTTTTAGAGGGACTAGGTGCATCTGTGTTAAGTCTTTGAGAGTCTTGTTCAATTATTTTTGGGTGTCCCTCAGGGTAAAGCAGTTCCTGAGTCATTTTACCTCCTCTAGTTGCTACTCTAACAGCAAAGTCATTTATATTATTGTTCATTTCATCAAGGAATTCTCTTTGAGATTTAGCAAATTGTTATAGATGAGTTTCAAACATAGAGGCATGTTTTCCTACACCTCTAACATCATTGGTGATTCTAAATAACAAGTCACTCAAGTGCGCAATCATGTCAGAATTGTATTTCAATTGCTTCATAACATTTGCATTAAAGTGATATTGCTTTATAATGTAATTATCAAACTCGTAAAGGCATTGACTAGGCTGCATATTGTAAGGGTTATCATTGTCATTGAATTTCATTAAAGAATTTACCTCTACCACCTTGGGTGCTGTGGTATCAAGCCCATGTATTTCTTCAATAGGAGGTAAATTTTTGACATCCGCAGCTTTAATACCTTTTTCCTTCATAGATTTCTTTGCCTCTTGCATATCTTCGGGACCGAGATATAAGATACCCCTCTTCTTAGGAGTAGGTTTAAGCGGTGCTTCGGGAAGAGTCCAATCATCATAATTTTTCAATATGTTATTCAATAATTCTTCATCTTGTTCAACAGTTCGTTCCCTAAAAACATAACCAACACAACTATCTAGGAAATCCCTAGAAGCATCGCTTAGTCCATTATAGAAGATATCAAGTATTTAATTTTTCTTAAGAGGATGATCAGGCAAAGCATTAAGAAAATGGAGAAGCCTCCCCCAAGCTTGTGGGAGACTCTCTTCTTCAATTTGCACAAAGTTAAATATTTCCTGTAAGGCAGCTTGTTTCTTATGAGCAGAAAAATATTTTTCAGAGAAATAGTAAATCATATCCTAGGGACTACACACACAACTAGGAGCAAGAGTATTATACCAAGTCTTAGCATAACCCTTTAATGAGAATGGAAATAATTTGAGAATATAATAGTAGCGAATTTTCTCATCATGAGCAAATAAGGTGGCTATGTCGTACAACTAAGGTGTGCCACAATAGTTTCAGCTTCATAACCATGGAAAGGATCAGATCCAACCAAAGTAATCAACTCTGGGTCGACATAGAATTCATAATCCTTATCATCAACAAAGATAGGTGAAATAGAAAACTTAGGATCACATTTCATTCTAGCATTCAAAGATTTCTCTTCCAATTTGCATAATAATTTCTTAAGATCATCCCTGTCATTGCAAGCAAGAAAGTCTCTAGTTGTCTCCTCATCCATAACATAACCTTGTGGTATTTTAGGAAATTCATATCTAGGAGGACTAAGTTTCAAGCTCTTCATTAGTTTCAGTATTTTCATCAGTTTCATCATTATCAAAAGCTTTAGTTCTAGCAAGTTGTTCATCAAGAAATTCACCTAGTGGCACACCATCATCAAGTAAGGTACTAGTATCATCATGAGTATCATTCATAGCATAAGTAGCATCATCGATGACTTGCGACATAATAGGATTAGTCTGATGGTGTTGCAACTCTACTCAAAACAGAAGGTGAATCAAGTGCAGAGTGTGATGGCAGTTCCTTACCTCCCCTCGTCCTAGAGGGAACGATCTTGGTTTTAGTATCCTTCAGATTCTTCATAGTGATAAATTGATAATAATCCCAAGTGACTCAACAATATAACTATGCTCCCCGGCAACGGCGCCAGAAAAAGGTCTTGATAACCCACAAGTATAGGGGATCGCAACAGTTTTCGATGGTAGAGTATTCAACCCAAATTTATGAATTCGACACAAGGGGAGCCAAAGAATATTTGCAAGTATTAGCATCTGACTTGTCAATTCAACCACACCTGGAGATTAATTATCTGCAACAAAGTGATCAGTAGCAAAGTAGTATGATAGTTTTGATAGTAGTAGCAACAACAATAGTAGCAGTGTTAGTGATAGCAACGATTTTGTAGCAAGTGTAACAGCAATAGTAGGAGTAGTAACTTAGAAAGAACAATATAAGAGAAATTCATAGGCATTGGCTCGGTGAATTCGTTGGATGATATTCATCATATAACAGTCATAACCTAGGGTGATACATCACTAGCTCTAGTTCATAAATATAATGTAGGCATGTATTCTGCAAATAGTCATATGTGCTTATGGAAAGAACTTGCATGACATATTTTTTCCTACCCTCCCATGGCAGCGGGGTCCAATTGGAAACTAAGGGATATTAAGGTCTCCTTTTAATAGAGAACCGGGACAAAGCATTAACACATAGTGAATACATGAACTCCTCAAATTACGGTCATCACCGGAAAGTATCCCGATTATTGTCACTCCAGGGTTTACGGATCATAACACGTAATAGGTGAATATAACTTGCAAGATCGGATCAAGAACATAGATATAATGGTGATAACATAAGCGGTGCAGATCTGAAATCATGGCGCCCGGGACCAAAGTGACAAGTATTAATCCTGGCAAAGTCATATCAACATCAATCTCAGAACATGGTGGATACTAGGGATCAAGCCCTAACAAAAATAACTCGATTGCATGATGAACCTCATCCAACTCCTCATAGACTAGTGAGCCTACAAAGGAATTACTCACTCTCGGTGGGGAGCATCATGGAATTGGCGATGGAGAAGGGTTGGTGATGACGAAGATCGAAGATCCCCCTCTCCGGAGCCCCAAACGGACTCCAGATCTGGCCTCTCAATGAAGAACAGCAGGTGGCGGCGACTCCGTCTTGCGAAATGCGATAATTCTTTCTCCCTGATTTTTTTCTGGAAAAAAAGTATTTATGGAGTTGGATTCAGGGTCTGCGGGGCCACCAGGTGGGGACAACCCACCTGGGCGCGCCAGGAGGGGGGCGCGGCCTGGTGGGTTGTGCTCATCCAGGGGCCCCCTCCGGTGGTTCTTAGCTCTAGTAATTCTCTTTTATTATATAAAAAAATCTTCACAAAGTTTCGTTCCAATCCAAGAACTTTTATTTCTGCAGAAAAACAACACCATGGTAGCTCTGCTAAAAACGGCATCAGTTCGGGTTAGTTTCATGCAAATCATGCAAATTAGAGTCCAAAACAAGAGGAAAAGCGCTAGGAAAAGTAGATACAACAAAGTGATATTAGTAACCCACAGGTACTAGTCTGAGGTTTTGAGACAAAGATTGAATTCAAGAGATGAACTAGAGTTTGAGATGAGATGGTGCTAGTGAAGATGTTGATGAAGATTGATCCTCCCACGATGAGAGGGTTGTAGGTGATACCGATGGCTTTGATTTCCCCCTCCCGGAGTAAGTGTCCCCGGCGGAATCGCTTCGTCGGAGAGAAAAACTGCTCCTGCCCAGGTTACGCCTCGAGACGGCGGCGCTTTGTCATGAAAGTCTCCTCTTGATTTTTTTCTAGGGAAAATGGCATCATATAGGAGAAGATGCGCCTCGGAGGCCAGCCAGGGACCCCAAAAGTTACTTGGGCGCACCTCGGAGGGTGGCCGTGCCCCAAGTGCCTTGTGGGTAGCTGGTGGGTCCCCTCTCGTATTTATTTTCTCCAGTATTTTTTATGTATCCAAAAATAATTCTTCGTGAAATTTTAGCTCATTTGGAGTTGTGCAGAATAAGTATCTTTAGTATAGCTTTTTTAGGTCCAGAATTTTAGTTGCCGACAAACTCCCTCTTTATGTAAAGCTTGCAAATTAAGAGAGAAAAGGCATTAGAATGATAATATAACATCATAGAACAATAAAAAATTATAGATACATTGGAGACATATCAAACCTCCACCATACTCTATTCCACCTATAGTGCTATATCCATGGCTCACGCTCATGTATTGCATGAAAGTTGAAAAAGTTTGAGAACACCAAAAGTATTGAAGAATTTCTTGGCTAACACCAGGGTTGTGCATGATAAATACTTTTTGTGATGAACATGGAGCATGACAAGCTTATATGATTTTTTAGGGATAACTTTCTTTATCCATGATATTTTGAGAAGACATGATTGCATTATTAGTATGCTTGAAGTATTATTGTTTTTATGTCAATATTAAACTTTTGTTTTGAATCTTATGGATCTGAATATTCATGCCACAATAATAAAAATTACATTGATAAATATGTTAGGTAGCATTCCACATCAAAAATTCTATTTTTATCATTTACCTACTCGATGACGAGCAGGAATTAAGCTTGGGGATGCTTGATACGTCTCCAGTGTATCTATATATTTTTATTGTTCCATGCTGTTATATTATCTATCTTGGATGTTTTATATGCATTAATATGCTATTTTATATCATTTTTTGGGACTAACCTATTAACCTAGTGCCCAGTACCAGTTGCTATTTTTCCCTTGTTTTTGTTTTTTTACAGAAAATAAATACCAAATGGAACAATTTTTTTGACTATTTGTCTTGGACAACAAGACACCTAGGAAGCTTCGGGAGGAGGCCAGAAGACCCATGGGGAGGCCACAAGCCCTAGGGGCACGCCCCTAGGCTTGTGGGCCCCTCGCAGCTCTTCTAACCCTAATCTCTGCTATATAAATACCCAAATATTCCCCTTATGTCGGAGGGCAGACCAAAAATACTTTTTTGCCACCGCAAGCTTATGTTCTCGTGAGATCCCATCTTGGAGCCTTTTCCGGCACACTACCGGAGGGGGATGCGATCAGGGAGCGCCTCTAGACCAACCTTGCTTCCCTTCCGATGATGTGTGAGTAGTTTACCACAGACCTAAGGGTCCATGGCTAGTATCTAGATGGCTTCTTCTCTCTCGTTGATCTTCAATGCAATGTTCTCCTCAATGTTCTTGGAGTTCTATTTCATTTAATCTTCTTTTGCGGTGCGTTTGTTGAGATCCGATGAATTGTGGATTTATGATCAGATTATCTATGAATACTATTTGAGTCTTCTCTGAACTATTTTATGCATGATTAAGATAGCTTTGTATTTATCTCCGATCTATCGATTTGGTTTGGCCAACTAGATTGGTTTTTCTTGCAATGGGAGAGGTGCTTTGTGATGGGTTCAATCTTGCGATGTCCTCACCCAGTGACAGTAGGGGTAACGAGGCATGCATTGTATTGTTTCCATTAAGGATAAAAAGATGGGGGTTTTACCATATTGATTGGATCTATCCCTCTACATCATGTCATCTTGCTTAAGGCATTACTCCATTCTTATGAACTTAATAGTAATAGTAGTAGATGCAGGCAGGAGTCGGTCTACTTGTCATGGATGTGATGCCTATATTCATGATCATTGCCTTAAATATCATCGTAACTATGTGCTTTTCTACCAATTGCTCAATAGTAATTTGTTTACCCACCGTATGCTTTCTTCAAGAGAGAAGCCTCTAGTGAAACCTAGCTATGGCCCCTGGGTCTATTTCTCATCAAATACTTTAAGATTTATAAAACCCAAAACCCAAAAATACCTTACTGCAATTTATTAATATTTACTTTATTTTGCCTTTTACTTATCTTTTATACCTATCTCTATCAGATCTCACTCTTTGCTAGTGACTGTGAAGGGATTGACAACCCCTTTTTCACGTTGTGTGCAAGTGTTTGTTAGTTTGTGCAGGTGCATCTATTGGGGACTTGCTTGTACCTCCTACTGGATTGATACCTTGGTTCTTAGCTAAGGGACATACTTATCTCTACTTTGCTGCATCACACTTTCCTCTTCAATGTAAAAATCAACGCAAGCTCAAGAAGTAGCAGTCATATTTTCCCCAAAAGTAGTGTCTTGGATACTTGTTGATTTGCTCCAAACCCCAACAGGAAGAGCTAGAGTGCATATGAAGAAGATAGGCAAGCTAGACAACACATACTTGATGAGAGTCAACTTGTCTCCATATGATACCAGGGTGGAGTAGCCAGCTAGTCTCTTTTCAATCCTTTGCATAATATGCTGAAATTCTTCAATTCTTGGTTTGGCCAATCCCAAAGGCAGACCCAAATAAGTAAATGGAAAATTGCCTACTTTGCATCCAAAGGAACCATATAATGTTTGAATCTTCTCGTGTCTATTACTAACTGAAACCATCACTGATTTATTAAAGTTAATCCTTAGACCTATGTAGACAGAATAGTGCATGAGAAGGTTTTTAACTTGTTCCAACTAAAATGTATAAGCAGGCACAATCATAACAGTATCATCAACATAGTGGGTCACTGGAAAATCTGGGCAGTGTGGTGTGACAATAAGCTAATTGATGAGAGCATGCTGTATGGAAGTATTTAGGATGGATTCTAGGATATCAACAATTAATACAAAGAGAAGGGAATATAGAGGATCTACTTGTATGACTCCTCTCTTACACAAAATTGTTTGCCAATACCCCCATTGAGAAGCATGTAGCAGAAGATCATGTCCATCCACATTAGCCACCTGGGCCAAAACTTCTAGCAATCATGATCTCTATGATGGTTTAATGTTCAATTGTGTCAAATGCTTTCTAAAAATCTAACTTCAGAATAAGTAGTTCTTTCCTATAGGAGTGGCATTGGTGAGATGAAGCTGAGGAAGAAGAAACACTACAAAAAAGACACATCCGTGACATTTTGGGCCGAACGAAAAAAAATTCTGGCATGCTTATGACACTTCTATGATGATAATTGTGACAAACCCGGTATCATGATAGATGTGGTGGGCTTCTACATCTATGACAAAAAATCATGACAGGAAATGGGCTTTTCATCCTGGGCTGGCCGGAGACGCACCTGCATGACATTCTTTGGGACGTCCATGACGGAAAACATCATGGTAGAAGTGACGGCGAGGAAAATACCAGGGAGTTTCCAGTTACGGTGGGTGGTCGGGGCCGAGCGATGCACGGAGGTTTGCACATTTTCTCTCATATACATACACGTGTGTGCGAGGCGTTGTGCTCTAACTGAACCCGAGCGAGGTGTTCGCTTACCGAACCCGAGCAATTGCACTGGCTACATTACTGAACCCGAGCGATCGATCCCTGGTTGTTAACTGATCCCGAGCGATCCCTCCACTACTGCTGCTAACTGAAGCCGATTGAACCTGCTGCCTCTTGATGAACAATGAATGTGGGGGTTGGTTGAATGAGTCGAGACGTGCGTGGTTGGGGTTGGATGAACAGTTCCCGTTGGGGGTTGGATGAACAGGACCCTATGGTAGTAAAAGTAGGCCGTTGCCGCTGGATGAACAGGACCTCGGGAGGCGGCCGCCACAGCCAAGCTAGTTGGGGGTGAATGAACAGGACCCCGTGGAGGGCTAGTTGAACAGTAGCCAGTGGAGGGCCGGATGAATAGTAGCCCGTGGATGAACAGTAGCTGGTGGAGGCAGGAGGAAGACGTGGTGGATGAACAGTGCAGGTGGAGGCTAAACGAAGTCGACGGTGGGTGAGCAGTAGCCCGTGGAGTCCCGTTTTGCGGTACACCACACCCTTCCGATGAACAGGACCCCCATTTCGACTGTAGCACTCCAACACAAGTACGTTTCCTCCGTCTCTGATGAACAGGACCCCTGTTTCAACCGTAGCGCTCCAACACAAGTCTGTTTCCTCTGTTTTGCGATACGCCACACCCCTCCCAATGAACAGGACCCCCGTTTCGACCGTAGCCAGTCGAACAGAAGGCCGTTTCCTCTGCTCTGCGGTATGCCAGACCCTGTTTTGGCTGTTCCGTCCAAGACGGCTGGCTCCCGTTAAACATGTCGCATTCTGACCCAGTATGTTGCCTCCCGATGAACATGATGTTGTTTCTCCATTTCGACCCAGCAGGTTGGCTGCCCAATGAATAAGACAACGTTGCTGCCGTCCGTTGCCTCTCCATGTACACGAGCCCTAGCCATACGTATGTGCGAGTACGCGTTCGAGACCCCGCTCGTATGTACATATGTGGCCGTATATTTTGGCATGTGGCTGTACATACATATACATGGTTTAGAAGGGACTGCCTGAACTACTACGTCGGGGGGTCTACTACTACATGTGCTGCTGCTTGCTCGGCCACGGTTCATCATTGCAGAGAGACCGGTCGACCAGTATGTACGTATCAAGAAGAGACTAGAGGTAGATTGATTCTTATATGCGTCTAGAAGGAGAGACCTAGCCATGTCTTGAGGGAGATCGATCAACATCCAAACATAAGTGAAGGACGGGAAATAGGTTGGGACACACACACACACAAGTAGAGTTCCCGAGGGGTGGTGGAGTTACTTCTCAGAGATGGTGGGAGAGGCCTACTAGACAAACTGAGAGTACGAGTTCAATATCAAGAAGAGTGGGATGTATTTCTGTGTGTGCATGTGCGTGATAGATGTGTCGAAACGCATGCATGGATGATGAAGGGGGACCATGTGTTTGGTAAGTAGACCTAGCTAGATCAGTAGTTCAATTTTTGTGTTTCGAAGGAAGGGAGAGACGTAACTAATGAGGTAGATCAATCGACACCTGGGGAAAATGAGTTATAAATGACCTAGCTAGCTATATGTATAGTGGGAGATCAGTCGGTGTACATCCATTTGTTAGAGACAAATAAGGCCGAGAGAGATGGATAGAGAGAGAGAGGGATGGAGCTAGGAGGTGGTGCGAGAGGCCTACTAGATAGGGGGGGGGGAGTGTGCGATTGTGAGATCGATGAAAATAGGGGCGAGGCATGGATAGGGAAAGGAGGAGATGGAAAGTGTGTGTGTGTGTGTGGTAGGCAGGCAACGCTAGAGGGGTTTATTGGTCGGTGTGTGTCAGAAAGAAGGAGTTGTGGAGATCGTAGGACAACGACCTAAAGAAAAAAAATGAATGTGCGCGATGGATAGAATGCTGGGGGAGGGGGAGGGCGAGGAGGGCGTGTGCATGCATGAGAGAAATTTAGTGCTAGCTACAAACGTTAGAGGATTGTGTGGGTGTAAGAGACTAACAAAGATCATAATTCAATATGAAAGTGGATTCATATATTTGAATAAGAGATCATAGTGTTATGAACCTATGCATGTGTGAATATAGCAGTGATACGCGTGGTGTGGTTTTGGACAAGTTATACTATAATGTGAAAATGCGTGGCATTTGCAGCTCATAACTAAATATCAAACAATCTAGACATACTATATATCCAACAATCTCACATTTTATTTGAATTTGCGATAATGTGTGGCGTTTGTAGCTCAGAACTAGATATTGAACAATCTAAACCATACTATATATCGAACAATCTCACATTTTATTTGAATTTGTGATAATGTGTGGCGTTTGCAGCTCGCAACTAGATATCAAATAATCTAAACCATACTATATATCTAACAATCTCACATTTTATTTGAATTTGTGATAATGTGTGGCGTTTGCAACTCACAGTTAAATACTTGTAGGCATAGGCGGCGGGGCACCATACATTATGTGATAAACACATTATACATATGAGGCATGGTTTAGATTATGAAGATCTTTCTAGAACTTGAAATGTATTGTGATTTGAAATCAACATAAAGTGGATTCAAAAAATCGAGTTCGGGTTCATATAGTACACATAGTTCATATCGAACTCGACAGTATTCATGTGGTGTGATGTGTAGATACTGTAGAAATGATGGTTTAACTTGATGATAATGATGATTTAGATCTTGTTAAAATAGAGAAACGAATTCAAATTGTTTAACTTGACAATAATCATATTGTAGATCTTATTCAAATAGAGAAACGAATTCAAATTTAGTTCATATTGAAGCGGTAGTATATACGTTTGGGAGGCACTAAAATGTTCATTTGAGTAGCAAGTTGCTTGCATTACACGTAGCGAAATATTTTGATTGAACATAACATGGATTCAAAGTTTTAAATGGCATTTGTAGTAACTCATTTAGTAAAATGGGACAAGACTCTTTTGTGTGGTGCGAATTGATTTCTTTTTGTTTTTTCGTCGAGGGAAGTGCGAATTGGTTTGGTATAGTACTAATTCGTCTCCGTTGTATGTATAATTTTTTATTGTTGCATGCCAATATTCTACAACTTTTATATACCTTTGGCAGAAATTTATATGATTTTCTTGTACTAACATATTGATCTAGTGCCCAGTGCCAGTTCCTGTTTGTTCCATGTCTTTTGTTTCGCAGAAAATCCATACCAAACAGAGTCCAAACAGGATAAAAACTTACGTGGATTTTTTTGGAATATATGTGAATTTTGGGAAGTGGAATCAATGCGAGACTATCTTCATGAACTGCATCATTAACTTTTTCATTATCAGAAGGTGAGTGTTCACTAGCAGGTTGAGTTTCAGCATCAGAGATAGAGACTTCATTATCAGGTTTTTTTTTCTACTCTAAGTTCACTAGAAGCATGCAAAGTCCTATCATTTTTATTTTTATTTTTAGAAGGACTAGGTGCAGTGGTGTTGTTCCTTTGTGAATCATGTTCAATTCTTTTTGGATGTCCCTCAGGATAAAGTAGTTTCTGAGTCATTTTACCTCCTCTAGTTGCAACTCTAACAGCAAAGTCATGTATGTTATTATTTATTTCATCTAGCAACTCTCTTTGAGATTTAGCAACTTGTTCTAACTGGGTTTGTACCATAGAAGCATGCTTTCCAACACCTCTAACATCATTTGAGAATCTAAATAATAAGTCACTCAAGCGAGCAATCATATCAGAATTGTATTTCAATTATTTCATAACATTTGCGTTGAAGCGATCTTGTTTTCTAATATAGTTTTCAAACTCATAAATGCATTGGTTAGGGTGCATGTTTTGAGGATTGTCATTGTAATTGAATTTCATAAGAGAATTTACCTCTGCCACCTTAGGAAGTGGTGGTGTATTAAGCCCATGTATTTCTTCAATAGGAGGCAAATTTTTAACATTCACAGCTTTAATACACTACAAAAGAAGACACATCCGTGACATTTTGGGCCGAACGAATTTTTTTGTCATGCTTATGACACTTCTATGACGATAATTGTGAGAAAACCCGGTGTCATCATATATGTGGTGGGTTGCTATTTTATGACAAAAAATCATGACAGAAAATGGGCTTTTCGTCCTGGGCGGGCCGGAGACGCAGCTGCATGACATTCTTTGGGCCGTCCATGACGGAAAAAAACGTGGTAGAAGCGACGGCGAGGAAAATATCGGGGGAGTTCCCAGTTACGGTGGGTGGTCGGGGGCCGAGCGATGCGCGTTTCTCTCGTACATACGCGCGCGTGTGCGAGGCGTTGGGCTCTAACTGAACCCAAGCGAGGCGTTGGGCTCTAACTGAACCCGAGCGATTGCACTGTAGGCTACGCGTTACTAGACCTGAGCGATCGATCGATCCCTTGCTGTTTACTGAACCCGAGTGATTCCTTCGCTACTGGTGCTAACTGAAGCCGATCGATGCTACCTCTGGATGAACAGTGAGTGTTGTTGGGGGGGATTGGATGAACTGTTCCCGGTGCGGGGTTGGATGATCAGGACTCCGTGGTAGTAGAGGCAGTTACCACTGGATGAACAGGACCCCGATTGATTTGGTTGGGGGTGGATGAACAGGACCCCATGGAGGGCTGGTTGAACAGTAGCCAGTGGAGTGCTGGATCAATAGTAGCCCATGGAGGGGTGGTTGAACAGGACCCCGTGGAGAGGGCTGGTTGAACGGTAGCCGGTGGAGGAGCACGCGGTGGAGGCTGGATGAACAGGAGCCCGTGGATGAAGAGTCGCAGGTGGAGGCTGGAGGAGGTCAACGGTGGATGAATAGTATCCCGTGGAGGTAGTCGGTGATGGAGATGAACAGTATCCCATGGAGTCCTGTTTTGCAGTATGCCACACCCCTCCCGATGAACAGGACCCCTGTTTCGACCGTAGCGCTCCAACACAAGTCCGTTTCCTCCGTTTTGTGGTATGCCACACCCCTCCCAATCAACAGGACCCCGTTTCGACCGTAGGAGGTCCGTTTCCTCCGTTTTGCAGTACGCCAGACCCCTCCCGATGAACAGGATCCTGTTTCGACCGTGGCCGGTCGAACACAAGGCCATTTCCTCCGTAGCCACCGAAAGCCAATCTAGACTCGTTCTGGCACCCTGCCGGAGGGGGCAATCCTTCCCCGGTGGCCATCTTCATCATCCTAGTGCTCTCCATGACGAGGAGGGAGTAGTTCTCCCTCGGGGCTGAGGGTATGTACCAGTAGCTATGTGTTTGATCTCTCTCTCACGTGTTCTTGAGGTGATACGATCTTGATGTATTGCGAGCTTTGCTATTATAGTTGGATCCTATGATGTTTTCTCCCCCCTCTACTCTCTTGTAATAGATTGACTTTCCCCTTTGAAGTAATCTTATCGGATTGAGTCTTTAAAGATTTGAGAACACTTGATGTTTGTCTTGCCGTGGATATCTGTGGTGACAATGGGATATCACGTGATTCACTTGATGTACGTTTTGGTGATCAACTTGCGGGTTCCGCCCATGAACCTATGCATAGGGGTTGTCACACGTTTTCGTCACGATTCTCTGGTAGAACTTTGGGGCACTCTTTGAGGTCCTTTGTGTTGGTTGAATAGATGAATCTGAGATTGTGTGATGCATATCGTATAATCATACCCACGGATACTTGAGGTGACATTGGAGTATCTAGGTGACATTAGGGTTTTGATTGATTTGTGTCTTAAGGTGTTATTCTAGTACGAACTCTAGGGCTGTTTGTGACACTTATAGGAATAGCCCAACGGATTGATTGGAAAGAATAACTTTGAGGTGGTTTCGTACCCTACCATAATCTCTTCGTTCGTTGTCCGCTATTAGTGACTTTGGAGTGACTCTTTGTTGCATGTTGAGGGATAGTTATGTGATCCAATTATGTTAGTATTGTTGAGGGAACTTACACTAGCAAAAGTATGAACCCTAGGCCTTATTTCCACGCATTGCAATACCATTTACGCTCACTTTTATCATTAGTTACCTTGCTGTTTTTATATTTTCAGATTACAAAAACTATTATCTACCATCCATATACCACTTGGATCACCATCTCTTCGCCGAACTAGTGCACCTATACAATTTACCACTGTATTGGGTGTGTTGGGTACACAAGAGACTCTATGTTATTTGGTTGCAGGGTTGCTTGAGAGAGACCATCTTCATCCTACGCCTCCTACGGATTGATAAACCTTAGGTCATCCACTTGAGGGAAATTTGCTACTGTCCTACAAACCTCTGCACTTGGAGGCCCAACAACGTCTACAAGAAGAAGGTTGTGTAGTAGACATCAACAGGGCCGGACGGTGGCATCGCGGCGAGCGCACCAAGGCGGAGGATAAATTGTTGTCGCCAATGTGCTGGGCTGGTTGCAGGAAGAAAATGGTGGGAGAAGGAAGATTGGTCGCCATCTTTGCCTAAGAATTATATCGACTGAATGTAACGACACTATCATAGGAAATACTATCCTCCTGTTAAATCGTGAATTTAAAGAACTGGTGCATGAGCATTTAGCTCTATTTATTTATTTATTTATTTATTTATGTTTAGGGGACCATGACCATGTACCTGGGCCGGATTCATGTGAGAGCCTCCCTTCCAGTTAATTATGGGCTCCTCTATTGGGCCTTCATCAATGGGCTGCATGTTATCAACAAGTGGAAAATGTGTTCCTATGAAAAATAGTATGCGCTACGTACGACACGGGGCATGAAAGGATCGGACCATGCAACGACTTCCAAAACATTGTGTTTATCTTTCGAACAACACATTTATTCAACCAACAAATGAAATATACTACTGATTGTACATAGAAAACATCAGCAGCAGCAACCAGGGCTGGGGGTGCAACAGAAGTAGTAAGCAGGTCAGAAGAGTAAAGACGCAGCTCTCTCTTCCAAACCAAACATCATCCATCATTACAAAAGGGCTACCAAAAAAGAATAAGTGTATGCATCAAACTAAATAAAGATCCTACTACACCAAGTGTACGCATCTAACTAACTGGCTCAGTTAGACGTTACTATTTATTAAGCTGTGGAGATTGGCTGACGGCTTGAACAAGATGGGTGCCTGACGGGGGAAACTCCAGCCAGCAGGTCAAAGTCTAATACTTGTGACCCTCTCTCCTAGTTTGGGCTGCAGAGCGTGGCGGCACATATCAAGGTATGGTGCATGCAGAGACGCATGGTACGCTGTGTACACATAGTTTTGCCTGATGAACGAAACCGCGCTGCCATCATGATCCTTGCCGACGGTTATCTCCTGGCTAATCAGATAATTCATTCCAAGAAACAGAGAGCATGTACCAAGGCTACTTACCAGCCTCCAGTCAAAAATTCTCAAAGGCCCAGAGAAGCTGGGATCCTACTCAAAGACCTTGCAGTGACTGTGATTGTATTCCGCGAAACAACACGTCCGGTACATGCGAACGATCATCAATCGTTCGATGTTGTCTGATCGAGCCAGGAACCACCTGCAACCGCCATGCCACTTTTCTTTGAAAGGTTTTGGGATTAGGAAGGGTAGGGACACCAGGCGGCCTACAACATCATATCAAGTTGGAGTCAAATAAAAAAGGGCTCTTAATGTAGTCAATCTTAAGAATAGCATGTTATGAGCATGAATATTTTTTCAGTAAATGTTGACAGTAATATAAGCAAGCCATCATGATATCATAGGAAAGTAACATACTGCTGTAACAGCCGTTTGTAGTGATGACTGGAGTAGGCCAGCAATACGTCCAGCCATAGAAGGAGTCGACAGCATAAATGAAGCCCTTGTGTTCAATGGCATCGAAGAACCATGGAGGATGTATGATCCTGCGATGGACGTGCAGATTTATCCACTTACCGCAGTGACATGTCAGATAGGCGAGACTGCGGTTGAAGAATGCAATTAGCCTGAAGTCTTTATAATTCGCAGATCTTGTGGGCACTTGGCAGATTACAACCTTGAGCAAATCAAACTTGGTATCATGTTGGCTACTGTAAGATTCTGAGTATTCTGGGCCATGGTGCCAAAGCAGTGCAGTGTTAATCGAAGGAAGCGGGATCAATCTCTGGGTGTGGACCTCCACGAGCATCCAGCTGCCACCACCGTCGATGAGCACCATCCAAGACGTGTTCATGCCGACCTAGTACATACCATTAATGTAGTTGAGGGTGACGGGGATCGGATCACAGTCAAGAGGGTTGATGCTCACCACCCTACGATCTTTATGCTGTGTGACACACCGTTTCTGAAGATCAGGCAGCATCAGCAAGCAAGGAGCTGGCTTAAAAAGCTTCGGCCTGAGGGCTTTGAGTAAATGGTACAACCCCAACGAGCACACGGCGAGCGGCATGGTACTGAGATTGTCCACACGTGATACAATGAGCTTGATTAGCTCTATGGGGAGCAAATTCCAGCCACTCTTTTGGCGGACGCTGCTCGGTTCTGCCATTGCTAGTGCTTGGGTTTCGGAAGAGGGGGGGAGGCGCCTTAGTGGGGATGGAAGATTGGACGATGATGTGCGGACAAGGATGGAGAAGAGAATATGTGCTAGGTGAAGTGGATAGGTGATGATGACTACAGCATGCCGCTGGACTTACAAGACACGTACTAGCAGCATAGGGTCATATCGATGCCAGACAACTTGCTTGAGTGATCACAGTACTGGTACTCCCTACAATACCTACTACTATGCCCTAACTTGCTTGACTAGAGTAGTAGTGGTGTAGGACTCTGCTCTACTACTAGCACTGGAGGATTAGTATATTCTAATCATTACAAACTTCAATGCCCGAGCGTGGAACGACTACGAACCTCCATCGGTGCTAACTCTAATCCCCAGCAAATGTTTGCTTGCAGACATGGTAGTTGCAAACGCCCGTGACGCAGTTACAGTACGTGTGTAAAGGTGGCGGTTTTGTCAAATACTATGGCTTAAAAACAGGCCACCGTCGGATGGAAATCTGACGGTTCGTGGGATTCGCCATGACTGAGCTCGTGGCGAACAATCGCCAGATATCATTACTAAAAATAGGTTTAAACACCGGGGCTATAACTTGCACCGGCTGACCACTAACAATGATACTAACATAGTTGTAAAATGGTCAAAGACCGTGTCTACTTGGTGTTTGGAATTATATGCAAAAAAACTAGCAAGATGCACACGCATTGCACGGAACATCAAGATGCATTTTTTACAAAGCACCTGTTGTGATTGACCCATGTAGGAGTAATCCCATGTGTAACAACTAATGATATCTCGAGAACTTTATCGGAAACATGGTATCTCGACCATTTCATCGAAAAAATGATATCTCGAGAAAGATGATAAATAAGGTGAGCAGGAGTGGGGCGTGGTGGTGATTGGTGGTCGGACTGGGCGGAGGCATGGAGATGGACGACGCCGACAGTGGCCACCATGCCAGATTGTTCTAGAGACTTCCTTTTTTTAATTGCTCAGTAATGAGGTTGTGGGAGATAAGGATGAATGAGGCAATGCCTTATGTGTAAATGTGGAGAGAGGTGCGGGTATCTTTTGAAAAAAATTCATAGTTTGCTTTCTACCCGTCAGATATAGATCGGACGGTCTATACTATAAGATGGCAGGCACACCATCATCACCAACTCAGTTTTTTCTCTACTCCTACTCCTATATTACTTATACTTATACTCCTATAAAAGACTGAGTTGGTGATGATGGTGTGTCCGCCATCCGCCTTTTTTGACCATTAGATCTGCATCTAACGGCTGTGATGTAAGTTGTGGCCTTTGGCAACAATTCCCACTTCTCTACTCCAATTTACACAAAACCCCTTAGTATCTTGAAACCAACCACATTCCTACCTTACCTCATCAAAACAGCCCAAAGAATATATTTGGAGTGAAACATAAGATATTTTTAGTGACAAAACTAAATTGTTTTCTTTTAAATTTGTGAGTATGTATTATTCTACTTTGGATCCATTGCAACGGACGGGCTCATTGCTATAAAGGTTTATCTCCTACATCGTCCGCAACGAACACCTGGTGTACTGGTCCGGGCCGGATGCTTGCAGCATGATGGCCTGAGTTTCAATTATGTCCTAAACTGTAGCTTTTTATATTTTTTAATATATACTTCTTTCACTACTGTACTAGGAGTTGAATCCACGGAGTACTTAGAATACAAGATTAAGGATGGATACGTTTGTTTCTAACTTTCTGTATGAATCTGTAGCCAGCCTACAAGTAATGTACACTATACTGAAGGTGGAACCCACATAGTACTTAGAATACAAGATTAAGGATGCAATTAACTTTTTATAGAGGGAGAATCTGATAACCCACAAGTATAGGGGATCACAATAGTTTTCGATGGTAGAGTATTCAACCCAAATTTATTGATTCGACACAAGGGGAGCCAAAGAATATTCTCAAGTATTAACAGTTGAGTTGTCAATTCAACCACACCTGAAAGACTTAATATCTGCAACAAGGTATTTAGTAGCAAACTAATATAGAAGTAACAGTAATGGTGGAAAAAGTAACAGTAGTAGTTTTTGTAGTAATGTAACAGTGGCAACGGAAAAGTAACTAAGCAAAGATCAATATGTGAAAAGCTCATAGGCATTGGATCAGTGACGGATAATTATATCGCACGCGATTCCTCATGCAACAGTTATAACATAGGGTGACACAGAACTAGTTCCAGTTCATCAATGTAATGTAGGCATGTATTCCGAATATAGTCATACATGCTTATGGAAAAGAACTTGCATGACATCTTTTTTCCTACCCTCCCGTGGCAGCGGGGTCCTATTGGAAACTAAGGGATATTAAGGCCTCCTTTTAATAGAGTACCGTAACAAAGCATTAGCACTTTGTGAATACACGAACTCCTCAAACTACGGTCATCACCGGTAAGTATCCTGATTATTGTCACTTCGGGGTTAACGGGTCATAACACATAATAGGTGACTATAGACGTGCAAGATAGGATCAAGAACTCACATATATTCATGAAAACATAATAGGTTTAGATCTGAAATCATGGCACTCGGGCTCTAGTGACAAGCATTAAGCATAGCAAAGTCATAGCAACTTCAATCTCAGAACATAATGGATACTAGGGATCAAACCCAAACAAAACTAACTCGATTACCTGATAAATCTCATCCAACCCATCACCGTCCAACAAGCCTATGATGGAATTACTCATGCACGGCGGTGAGCATCATGAAATTGGTGATGGAGGAAGGTTGATGATGACGATGGCGACGGATTCCCCTCTCCGGAGCCCCGAACGGACTCTAGATCAGCCCTCCCGAGAGAGATTACGGCTTGGCGGCGGCTCCGTATCATAAAATGTGATGAATCCTTCTCCCTGATTTTTTCTCCCCGAACGTGAATATATAGAGTCGGAGTTGAGGTCGGTGGAGCAGCAGGGGGCCCACGAGACAGGGGGCACGCCCTCACCCTCATGGACAGGGTGTGGGCCCCCTGACATAGATTCTTTCGCTAGTATTTTTATATATTCCAAAAATATTCTCCGTGAAGTTTTAGGTCATTCTGAGAACTTCTATTTCTGAACAAAAATAACACCATGGCAATTCTGCTGAAAACAACGTCAGTCCGGTTTAGTTCCATTCAAATCATGCAAGTTAGAGTCCAAAACAAGGCCAAAAGTGTTTGGAAAAATAGATACGATGGAGACATATCAACTCCCCCAAGCTTAAACCTTTGCTTGTCCTCAAGCAATTCAGTTGACAAACTGAAAGTGATAAAGAAAAACTTTTAGAAACTCTGTTTGATCTTGTTGCTGTAAATATGTAAAGCCAACATTCAAGTTTTCGGCAAAGATTATGAACTAACCATATTCACAAGAACATTTAGGTCTCATGTTTACTCATATCAATGGCATAATCAACTAGCGAGCAATAATAATAAATCTCGGATGACAACACTTTCTCAAAACAATCATAATATGATATAACAAGATGGTATCTCGCTAGCCCTTTCTAAGGCCGCAAAACATAAATGCAGAGCACCTTTGAAGTTCAAGGACGGACTAAACATTGTAATTCATGGTAAAAGAGATTCAGCCACACTCAATGTAAACTAATAGTAATACATGCAAATGGCAACGTTGCTCTCCAACTTTTGCTTTTTAATAAGAGGGTGATGACTCAACATAAAAGTAAATAGATAGGCCCTTCGCAGAGGGAACCGGGGATTTGCAGAGGTGCCAGAGCTCGATTTTGAAATAGAGATAAATAATATTTTGAGTGGTATACTTTCATTGTCAACATAACAACCGAGAGATCTCGATATCTTCCATGCTACCCACATTATAGGCGGTTCCCAAACAGGATGGTAAAGTTTATACCCCCCACCACCAACAAACATCAATCCATGGCTTGTCCGAAACAATGGGTGCCTCCAACTAACAACAATCCTGGGGGAGTTTTGTTTGCAATTATTTTGATTTGGTTAGAGCATGGGACTGGGCATCCCGGTTACTGGCCATTTTCTCGTGAGTGAGGAGCGGAGTCCACTCCTCTTGAGAATAACCCACCTAGCATGGAAGATATAGACAGCCCTAGTTGATACATGACCTATTCGAGCATACAAAATAGAATTTCATTTGAAGGTTTAGAGTTTGCCACATACAAATTTACTTGGAACGGCAGGTAGATACCACATATGGGAAGGTATGGTGGACTCATATGGAATAACTTTTGGAGTTTACGGAAGTGGATGCACAAGCAGTATTCCCGCTTAGTACAAGTGAAGGATAGAAAGAGACTGGGAACCGACCAGCTAGAGAGCGACAACAGTCATGAACATGCATTAAAATTAATCAACACTGAGTGCAAGCATGAGTAGGATATAATTCACCATGAACATAAATATCGTGGAGGCTATGTTGATTTTGTTTCAACTACATGCGTGAACATGTGCCAAGTCAAGCCACTCGAATCGTTCAAAGGAGGATACCACCCTATCATACCACATCACAACCATTTTAATAGCATGTTGGCACACAAGGTAAACCATTATAAACTCCTAGCTAATTAAGCAGGGCATAAGCAACTATAATCTTGTCATTGCAAACATGTTTCATTCATAATAGGATGAATCAGGAACGATGAACTAATCATATTTACAAAAACAAGAGAGGTCAAGTTCATACCAGCTTTTCTTATCTCAATCAGTTCATCATATATCGTCATTATTGCCTTGCATGACCGAACAGTGTGGATAATAATAATAATAATAGTGCATGTGCGTTGGATTAAGCTGGAATCTGCAAGCATTCAAGACAAGGGAGAAGACAAGGTAATATGGTCTCTTCGTTAGATCAACAATAATGCATATCAGAGCCACTCAACATTTTCATCATGGTCTTCTCCTCTCGACCCCCAAAGAAAAGAGAAGAGAAGAAACAAAACTATTTGCACGGGATAACTCCCAACAGGCAAAAGAAGAACGAGAAATCTTTTTGGGTTTTCTTTTAATTATTACTACTACAAGCATGGAAAGTAAACTAGCTAAAAGCTACAACTATTTTTTGTTTTTATTAAGGTTTTTCAAACACACAAGAAGGCTTAAAAAAGAATATAAACTAGCATGGATAATACAATGAAAAAGTATGAGCACCGACAACTGGAATGAGTGTGTGAACATGAATGTAATGCCGATGAGAGATACATACTCCCCCAAGCTTAGGCCTTTGGCCTAACTTGGTCTATGGCCACGGCTGAAAGCCGCCCTCTCCACTGTACGGAGGAGTGTCCTCAGGGTGCCACTGGTTGGCGATCTCCTCCGGATCCCACTGATAAACAAACTGACGGTTAGGATCAAGTGGTGGCTTCGGCTCAGGCTCTAGAGCTGATGTCAGGATCCAGTATGCATGAACAACCTCCGTCAAAACAAGGTACGTGCCCGAAAATATGTTGACCAAAGAGGGAGCAGGCAAGGTAATGGTCTCAAAGTAATTTTTATCAAATATCAGTCTATATTTAAGCATCTTCTTCTTATCCTTAACAATAAAATCATGTGCTACCATACTCTTGTAATCTAGAAAAATAGGAGGCAACAACTTTTCCTCTTTCTCATAATGCCTAATAGCTATGTTAAATTGTGCAACAAGGCGCGAGGCAAAGATGCCTCCAAAGACGGGACCCTTTGTATGGTTCAGATTTAACCGTTTGGCAACAATAGCGCCTAAACTAAAAGTGCTATCAGAAACAAAGCTTGGCGCAAAATAACAATATCAGGGGCACTGAGATTTCCACTGTTCCCGTGACCAATTAAGCACCTACTAGCAAATATTGCAAAGTAAAGTAGAATAGGAAAATGTATGCTAGTAATTCTTGCATCGGAAACCTTCCTTGTTTCCCCTACAACAATCATATCAATAAACCCCTCCACATCATTACGATGTGGTTCCTCTATGTTGCCCACAAAGTGTAACTTACAGACCCGACAAAACTCGTGTAGTGACATCTCCTTAACCTCATCATATAAATGAAAGTCCATTGAAGGTGGTGATTTCTTAGCATGAAAGTAAAAATTTTGCACGAAAAAATTAGTGAGGAGGAGATATTGTTTGCGCTCGTCGTGGAGGAAGTCGACGAGGCCTGCATTCTCAGCCAAATAATAAAAGTCTTCAAAAATCCCAGCTGCTCTCAAGAATTCATCACAAGGCCATTCGCACGGCCGAACCTCCACAGTGCGAGGGAGATTATATTTGGGCTTCTTATTCTCTTCACTTTGCTTATCCTTCGAGCTTCGGCTCGAAGAGCCCCTCAACAATCTTTTCATCATTTTCTTTCTTTAAGAAATTTCTGAAATTTTTAGTGACTCAAAATAAAAGTGAATCAAACTCAACAAGATTGATAACAATTACTCCCACAAGTTCCTAGAGACCATTTCATGCATTAAAACTACCTTTGACCACATAAATTTGACATGCAAGCTCAAGAACAGGGTCATCTAAGCAGCAAAAATTTGCAATAAATGAATCACTAGAACGAAAACTAATTGGACCATCGGAGGAGTCACATACCGAAGAACAATCCCCCAAAGCAGTTTTGTGAATGGAGCTTTGAGCAAGGAGATCGAAAATGGCAGCAAGATGAGCTAGAACTCGGGTTTGAGCTGGTGGATGATTTTTTCTAGAGGAAGACGAAGTGTGTTGGTGCAAGAATAAGTGGAGGGGGCCCACGTGGGGTCCACGAGGCAGGGGGCGCGCCCTCCACCCTCGTGGGCACATGGTGGGTCCCCCTGGTGTGTTCGTAGTGCCAATAATTCTTAAATATTCTAGAAAAAATCATATTAAATTTTCAGGGTATTTGGAGAACTTTTATTTTCGGGGTAATTTTTTATTGCAAGGATAATTCAGAAAATAGATAGAAAATACTATTTTTGCTTTATTTAATCTAAATAACATAAACTAAAAAGAGGGTACAGAGAGTCGTGCTTTCTAACTTCATCCATCTCATGCTCATCAAAAGGAATCCGTTAACAAGGTTGATCAAGTCTTGTCAACAAACTCTTTCAAATCGCATGAAACTAGAGAATTTTCGAATAACACTAGGTTACCTCAGCTGGGATATGCATGTCCCCAACAATAAGAATGTCATATTTCTTCTTGACAGTAGAAGACGAAATTCAAAACCTCCAATAATAATCGTTGAAGTTTTTCCAATAGAATCAATACTGTGGACTTGGGGTTGTTTCCTCGGAAAGTGTACCGTATGATGATTACCATTAACATGAAAAGTGACATTGCCTTTATTGCAATCAATAACAGCCCCTGCAGTATTCAGAAAGGGTCTACCAAGAATAATAGACATATCATCGTCCTTGGGAATATCAAGAATAACAAAGTCCGTTAAAATAGTAACGTTTGCAACCACAATAGGCACATCCTCACAAATACCGACAGGTATAGCAGTTGATTTATCAGCCATTTGCAAAGATATTTCAGTAGGTGTCAACTTATTCAAATCAAGTCTACGATATAAAGAGAGAGGCATAACACTAACACCTGCTCCAAGATCACATAAAGCAGTTTTAACATAGTTTCCTTTAATGGAGCATGGTATAGTTGGTACTCCTGGATCTCCTAGTTTCTTAGGTATTCCACCTTTAAAAGTATAATTAGCAAGCATGGTGGAAATTTCATCTTCCTGTATCTTTCTTTTATTTGTGACAATATCTTTCATGTACTTAGAATAAGGATTCATTTTAAGCATATCAATCAAACGCATACGCAAGAAGATAGGTCTAATCATTTCAGCAAAGCGCTTAAAATCCGCATCATCCTTTTTCTTGGAAGGTTTAGGAGGAAAAGGCATGGGTTTTTGAACCCATGGTTCTCTTTCTTTACCGTGCTTCCTAGGAACAAAGCCTCTCTTATCATAATGTTGATTCTTTGATTGTGGGTTATCAAGATCAACAACAGGTTCAATCTCTAGATCATTGTCATTGCTAGGTTGAGCTTCAACATGAACATCATCATTAACATTATCACTAGGTTCATATTCATTACCAGATTGTGTTTCAGCATCAGAAATAGAAATATCATTGGGATTCTCAGGTGTGTCAACAACAGGTTCACTAGAAGCATGCAAAGTCCTACCATTTTTCTTTTTCTTCTTCTTAGAAGAACTAGGTGCATCAACATTATTTCTCTGAGAATCTTTCTCAATTCTCTCAGGGTGGCCCTCAGGATACAAAGGTTCCTAAGTCATTTTACCCCCTCTAGTCACAACTTTAACAACATTATACTTTTTCTTGTTATTTAATTCATTGAGCAAATCATTCTGAGCTTTAAGCACTTGTTCTACTTGAGTGGTAACCATAGAAGCATGTTTACTAATAAGTTTAAGTTCACCTTTAACTCTAGAAATATAATCACTCAAGTGTTCAATCATATAAGCATTACATTTCAATTGTCTACCAACATAAGCATTAAAGTTTTCTTGTTTAACAATAAAATTATCAAACTCATCTAAGCATTGGCTAGCAGACTTATTACGAGGAATATCACCTTCATCTAATCCATAGAGAGAATTTACCTTTACTACCTGTGTCGGGTTATCAAGACCATGTATTTCTTCAATAGGTGGTAAATTCTTAACATCTTCAGCTTTAATACCCTTTTCTTTCATAGATTTGTTTGCCTCTTGCATATCTTCAG
The DNA here is from genome assembly GCF_002162155.2 of Triticum dicoccoides. Lineage (NCBI taxonomy): Eukaryota > Viridiplantae > Streptophyta > Magnoliopsida > Poales > Poaceae > Triticum > Triticum dicoccoides. Next base: position 216,195,153 of record NC_041386.1, on the reverse strand, counting down.
GACTGAGAAATAGAATACCCCTTTTCTTTGGAGTCAGCTTAGGAGTTGGTTCAGGAAGTGTCCAATCATTTTCATTACTCAACATATTATTCAATAACAATTCAGCTTGATCAATAGTTCTTTCCCTGAAAACAGAACCAGCACAACTATCCAGGTGGTCTCTGGAGGCATCAGTTAGTCCATTATAAAAGATATCAAGTATTTCAATTTTCTTGAGAGGATGATCAGAAAAAGCATTAAGTAATCAGCGAAGCCTCCCCCAAGCTTGTGGGAGACCCTCTTCTTTAGTTTGCACAAAGATATATATTTCCCTTAAGACAGCTTGTTTCTTATGAGCAGGGAAATATTTAGCAGAGAAGTAATAAATCATATCCTAGGGACTACGCACACAACCAGGATCAAGAGAATTAAACCATATTTTAGCATCACCCTTTAATGAGAACAGAAATAACTTAAGGATAAAGTAATATCAAGTTTTCTCATCATTAGTGAACATGGTGGCTATATTAGTTAATTTAGTAAGATGTGCCACAACAGTTTTAGATTCATAGCCATAAAAAGGATCAGTTTCAACCAAAGTAATTAACTCAGGATCGACATAGAAATCATAATCCTTATCAGAAATACAGATGGGTGAAGTAGCAAAAGCAAGCACATATTTCATTCTAGCATTCAAGGATTTTTCTTTCAGCTTAGCTAGCAATTTCTTAAGATCGTATCTATCCCTGCAAGCTAAAAAGTCTCTAGCAGTTTCTTCATCCATAACATAACCCTCAAGCACAACAGTGTCGGGGAAACTGATCCAAGAACACCTATGGGGCCGGCGGACCGGGCCCCTTTCGGTTCGGCGGGGGGCGGAGATCGCACGAAGAGCAGATCGAGGCGAAGCACACGAGCAGTTTACCCAGCTTCAGAGCTCTCCGGAGAGATAACACTCTTACTGCTGCTTGTCTGGTTGTATTATCTTGTGTTCTTGCTCTAGGGAGAGAGCGTAGTGTTTTCTGGGTTACGAATGAGTCAAACCGAACCCAACCGAACCTCCTCTACGTTGCGCATGGGCCTCCTTTTATATGCTCAGGGGGTCACCGACAGGTGGCAACGCAGAGAAGGGCACGAATGTAAAAAGCGAGGTGGTTGGTACAGTTACTTGTACAGTGCACCCTACCTAACCCTGACGGCAGGGGACAAGGGTATTAAATGCCCATCTGAGTCGCCCAAACAGTGCAGAAAAGGACCGTTAGGGACGCCACAGTTCGCCATGATGGCGATCTTGTCAGCTTCGCATGTCACTGCGCACCGCTGGCTGCACAGCCTCCCGCCACGCGCGCCTGGAGAGGCCCCAGAGCGACACGTTGGTGGATGCGCTGGAGCGAGGGCACAGAGTGGCCGCCTGCCGCCGAAAGCGCCTTGCCGCTGCTGTTATCTTGTCGGGTCCGGAAGCTTGTCGCTCACCGGGCCTCGAGGTACCTTGGTTGGTCTTCCCGGCAAGCTCCTCTTGCCGGAGCCTTGTTGCCTTGCCGGAGCGCGTGGCGCGTCGCGGCAAGTTCCTTGGAGTGCCTTGGTTGGCCTTCCCGGCAAGCTCCTCTTGCCGGGGCCTTGTCTCCTGAGCTTAAATACTTTGTTCTTGAATGGCTCCAAGGGAACCACGAGGATCTTGGCGTTCCCCCGGCAAGCCTTGCCGCGGGGTGCTGCAACTGCCCGTGCACAAGTTTGGGGCACTAGGGTACCCCTATTCTAGTACACCGACAGGAGCCCCCGGGCCTGGGCCAGACACGGTGCCGAGCGCTGTTGGGCCAGGCCCAAGACAGGGCATGGGCACACGCGGACTGGGCCACGCTGAATCTTGCTCCGTATCCACCGCGCTCTCCCCTAACGGCACGCGTTGAATGCGGCATCGTGGGAGAGATCGTGGGTGGTTCTTTATTCGGAAGGGCGAAACGTCTGCCCCGTCCCTCTTTATAAGCAGAGGAAACAGGGGCAGTTCGTTCCCCCTCGCTGGTTGCTACTACTCCATCTTCACGAAACTCCGCCGCTCCCCCCCTTCTTCTTGAAGCCGAGAGAGCAGCGCTCCGCCCCCATTGCCACCAGCATCACCCACGCCGTCGACCTCCCCCACCACCTCCGCCATGGCTCCGAAAGCCGACAAGGGAAAGGGCGTGAAGTCGGCCGAGGCGCAGCGGCTCGCGGCGTTGCGGAAGGAGCGGGCGATCTTCTCCCCCCAGCTCGGCATGCAGGAGCTGAGGGAGTACTTCTACCTCTTCTCGGAGCTGGCTCCAAACGGGTACCCATTCTTCGCGCTATTCTTCTATTGCGGCCTCTGCCCGCCCTTCTCGGAGTTCTTCTGCGATATTATGAACACCTACGGCTTCCGCCTCCTTGACTTCACCCCCAACGCCGTTCTGACCATGGCAGTTTTCGCACATTTGTGCGAAAACTTTGTCGGAGTCCACCCCAGTGTTGCCCTTTTCCGCCAGTTCTTCATACCTCGGGTAGAGAGAGGAGAGCCGCTTGCCGGAGGGATCGCCTGGATCTCGAGAGTCGGCAAGAAGGAGGCGTACTTGGAGGGTGAGCTCTGCAGCAAGTGGGATGAGTGGAGGGCGGAGTGGTGCTGGATCGTCGAGGAGAATCCGCAGCCCTTCACTGCCGTGCGCCAAGCTCCGATAGTGCGCGGCAATGACTGGAGCAACGTGGCCCCGGAAGACGAGAGGCTGAAGATCGCCATTACTAGGATCCTTCGCCTCAGGCTTGCTGGGCTCACTGTAGGCGATGTAGGCGCAGATTTCCTCCGCCGCCGCATCGCCCCCTGCAGGAGAGGGGGAGGCCCGCCTGGGAATTCAAGAACTCGGCGGACATCATGAGGCTGCGGCCGGGCCTCAACTACAACTTCACCGTCTTGGAGCTGGATGCAATGCTCCTCGAGTTGTTCAAACGCGACCCCTAGCACCCATTCACGCTGCCGAGGGGCGTTGTTCCATTATGCAACAATTCTGCGCTTGACCGGATCCGCGCTATGATGTGTTGTGCGACTCACACGGAATCGTTCCAACTTGGCAAGAGCCTGCGGATGACGTCGTGCAAGCATTCTTCGACAACTTGGAAGAAGTGCCGGTCCACACTGACGAGCAGAAGAGCCTCACCCGTGACACCACCGACGAGGAGCTGCAGCGCATCGCCACTAGGGCGGAAGAGGTTGCGGCCGCAGCTGCCGCGGGCGTGTTCGGGTTCACTGTGGAGGAGGCGGAGGCTGCAGAGGCGGCAAACCTTGCCGAGCGCGCGGAGTTTATTGGCGAGGAAGAGACTGCCGGCTCTGAAGCTGAGCCGAGCAAGGCCGGCGAGGAAGAGCCTGAGCCTTCAGAAAGCTTGCCGCAGGCGGAGCCCCCGGCCCCGCCAAGAAGGCGCCTTCGCAGGGCCGGGGACGCAGCGGGGTGTCAGCCGGGTCAACAGCCGCCAAGCCGTGCGACACGCTCTACCGCAGCAAGTAATGTTGCCGCGGGTGCGCCTCACACAGCAGCGGCAACTGGAGCGGGATCTTCCCGGGCCACCGCCACCGCCCCCGCCAAGCGGGCAAGGGATCCTACTCCTCTGCCTCGCCGCACCGGAGGATGGCCGGACTTCGATCTTTCCGCACTCAGCTCCGACGAGGAGGAAGAAGAGTAAGCTTCTTTGGTGCTCTTGTAGTTCTTCAATTTTGTTGTTTTTATCTTGTATCTGACTTGCTTCGATCTGGACTCCTTTCTTTTCAGGACGCTGGCCTAGAGAGCGGCGAAGAGGGCCAAGGCCGCGGTGATCGTCATCGAAGATGACCCCACCGTGTCAGCAGCGGGTGGGTCCGAGACCACCTTGACGGACCCGACAATCACTCCTCAAAGCAGCCCCCAGCGTAAGTTCATAGTTAGCTTTCTGCTCTCGGGCGTGCATGAGTGCTTTTTCCTTTGTTGATATCTTGCTTGTTGACTTGTGTAGGAGCAGAGCAGCCACATCAAGAGCGCCCGGAAGCTGGTCCTGAAGTGCCATCTGCTTCGACTATGCCGCCAAGGGAGGGGTTCCCGGTAAGGGAGCGCTCTCCGGCAAGGGAGAACTCTCCGGCAAGGGGCAGCACCGTCGATCCTGCGGCGGCCGAGACCGCAACTGCAGATCTTGGCACAGGTAATTCACTTGCCCGAAAACTTTTCCTTGGGTTCTTCTTCTTCTGATTTTCTTCTCTTGGATTTTTGATTGATTTTTCTCCCTTCTTCGTTCTTCAGACCCACCTGCGGCTGAGCCAATGGAGACAGAGGGCGCCGGTGAGGAGGGGACCGGTGCTGATGAGGCCGCCGGCGAGGAGGCCGCCAAGGCTGCCGCCGCAGAAGCCGGCGAGGGGTCGGGCGATCGCACTGAGACTCTGAGGCCGCAGGAGCGCCAGGCGCTGCACCGACCGCCGATCCCTCTGCTGCTTCTGCGGAGCCGGGCTCCGAGAGCCCCAGCCCGACGCCTACTTGAAGGCCGGCGACGGTATCTTCATCAAGCTACCCTGGGCGTCGAGCTCCAGGGCGTCGGTCGAGGGGGAAACTGTTGATGGGGAGGTGCTCGCCTCTACTGGCCTGTCGTTGGTCGACGCGCCCAGCAGCAGCAGTGGCGAGCCTGAGGAGGAGCAGCTGCTGCGGAAGCTGTTGTCACTCTACCGTGCCTGGCAAGCCAAGTTGGCTTCCCGGGAAGCGCTTGTCGCGAGGGCGGGAGTTGACATGGAGAAGCGCGCGGAGGAGCTCCGGGGCCACAATCAAGAAGCACTCCGGTCCCTGGCACAGGAGAGGGAGCGACTCGACGAGGAACGCACGGCCTTCCTTCTCGAGAAGGCCGAAGCTGAGGAGGAACAAAGGCTGGCCGCCGAGAAGCAGTCCGCGCGAGAAGGTGAACTGGTGCAGCGGAAGGCCAACCTCGACAGCTACGAGGAGGAGCTCGCCGAGCGCGGTCAAGCACTTGGCGGGGCGCTCAAGGAGGCAAAGGACGCTGCCGCAACCGCAGAGGCTGCCAAGAAAGAGCTGGAGGAGAAGGTGGCGCAGCTGGAGACCAACATTGGGAAGAGCAGTGAGGAGCTTGCCGCGCTCAAGCGTGAGCGTGAGAAGGATGCTGCCGCCCATGGTGAGCTGCAAGGTCTTCTCGCTGAGAGGGGCAAGGAGCTCAGCGCCACCAAGGATTCCAATGCAGACCTGGAGCTGAAGCTGGCCACGCTGACGCAGACGCTGGAGGCCGCCAAGGAGCAGGAGAAGACCTTGTCGGAGAAGGTCAAGGCTGACGCGGCGCTGCTGGAGAGCATTGCAGTTACCCAGAACTCGTTCAGAGACACTGTGGAGCACTGGACCGAGGGTCTGGTGAATATTGCCGCAGTCATCAACGAGGAGCTGGCGCAGCTGGGGATGGAGGACTTTGGGTATCCCTCCGCCGAGAATCTCCAACCCAGCGCCAAGCTCAGCCTGTTCTTCAAGGGCGTGGCGACGGCACTCCAGCGGCTCCGGGAAAGGATCCCAAAGCAGCTGGCCGACGAGTCGCGCAAAATCTGCGCCGGGGTTCTCCAGAAGGTGCTGATGAAGGTGGCCTTCCGCAATCCAGGCCTCAGCTTCACCAACGTCCTCAAGTCCTTGCCGCCAGACGCCGATCGGGACGCACTCAAGGCCCTTGTCGCACCCATTGTGGACAAGGTGAGCGAGATCAAGAGGGTCGAGGGCGGACGCGTAGACTAGGCCGCCCATTTCTTCTTTTCCCTTGTCGCTGCTAATCATGTTATGGAAACATTCTGTTAGAGCTGCGACAAGTTATCTTGTAATATAACTTAATTTCCGTTATCAATTGCTATGTTATTTCCTCTACTAGATTCCTTCCTTTGTATGCTTTTACCCTACGCTTCTAGGGAACTTGTCGGCGCAGGCGCCCGAGCCGCGAGCGCTGAGTGCGGAACTTCAGCAGCCTGCTGGCGGTGCTGCTTCCGACAAGAAACCTTGTCGCGACTAGATACAGCACACTTAAGTTGTTGAGCGGACTCGAAACAAAGTAAGGGCGCAACTAGCCACGAGTTGGTTCCTCCGTGCACAGGTTTTCCATACAAAGCAGGGTCGTTCGAGGAAGATAACTCAAAAAAAATTTAAAAATTGATTGCTCAAACTTTGGCAACTTAGCTTTTCTGTCGTTTGCTTCCCGGCAAGGCAGAACTTTGCTCGAACGACACCTGGTCCATACCACAATCTTCTCCTCCCCCCCCCGGCAAACATGTGTGCGAGGGAACCCTCTTTTCCTTTGTTGAAAAAGAAGAAAGAAGAGAAAATAATAATATGGAGCCCTTCAGCTCGTTACTGCTTACCGGATGTAGGTGCTGCACAAAGTGTCAGATAACACATGCAAGAAAGAAACTAATGCATGAAATGGACAAGTTGTGCGGAGCACATGGGGTTCTATTTATGCACGGGATCTGCGCCCGGCTTTGTACAAAGGATTACATGCAACAGCGGCAAGACTTGTACAAAAGGTGGTTGCCGGAACGGGGTTCCGGCAACCGCGCCCTACGGGAAAAACTTACGAAGATGTTCTATGTTCCAGGAGTTGCTCACCGGAATGCCATCTTCGGTCTCAAGGCGGATAGCGCCGGGCCTTATGACTCGTCTCACCCGATAAGGGCCTTCCCACTTTGGCGTCAACTTGTTGGAATTCTTGGCGGACTGAACGCGCCGAAGAACAAGGTCGCCTTCCTCGAAGCTTCTGTCCTTAACTTTGCGGCTATGGTAGCGGCGCAAAGCTTGCTGGTATCGAGCAGCTCGTACAGCAGCCTGAAGACGATCTTCCTCAAGGAGCAGCGCGTCGTCTTGTCGCAACTGTTCTTGCTCAAGCTCATCATAAGCGAGCACTCGAGGCGATCCGTATACGAGTTCCGTGGGGAGAACTGCCTCTGCTCCATAGACTAGAGCGAAAGGTGTCTGGCCAGTGGCTCGATTTGGCGTCATTCTGATCGACCAAAGAACCACCGGCAGCTCCTCGATCTAGTTTCTTCCGCACTTGTGCAGCCTGTCGAAAGTTCTGGTCTTGAGCCCGCGCAACACTTCAGCATTTGCCCTCTCTGCTTGACCGTTGCTTCTCGGATGAGCAACAGAAGCGAAGCAGACCTTGGCGCCAAGGTCTTGGACGTACTGCATGAAGGTGCAGCTCGTGAATTGCGTGCCGTTGTCGGTGATGATCCTGTTAGGGATCCCGAAACGGCAAAAAATTGACCTGAAGAACTTGACTGCTGACTGTGCTATCACCTTCCTCACTGGCTGCACTTCCGGCCACTTTGTGAACTTGTTGATTGCGATGTACAAGTACTCAAAGCCCCGACAGCTCGGGGGAAAGGGCCGAGGATATCGAGCCCCCAGACCGAAAATGGCCTGGATAAAGGGATCGTCTGGAGAGCTTGAGCTGGCTGGTGTATCTGTTTGGAGTGGAACTGGCACGCTTCACACTTGGTTACTTGTGCAGTTGCATCCTGGAGGGCTGTTGGCCAAAAGAAACCTTGCCGGAAAGCTTTGCCGGCAAGTGCTCTTGCGCCAATGTGGTGGCCACATATGCCTCCATGTATCTCTGCCAACAACTTTTGTCCATCTTCCCGGCAAATACACTTCAATTTCACACCGTTGAGTCTTCTTCTGTACAGTATGCTATTGACAAACTGGTACATACTTGACTGCCAGGCTACTTTTTCCGCTTCTTCTTGCTCTTCGGGAAGTTCTCCTGTCTGGAGGAAATGGACAATCTGCTGTGCCCATGCTGGAGCTTGTGGCTCGACAACAAGGACTAAAGGCACATCTGCTGCTGCGGGAACATCTGCTTCTACGGCAAGGACTTGCGGCCCTGCCGGAGCTTGATGTTCCCCGGCAAGCTTGCCGGAGCAAAACTTGTCGGGAGCGTCTGCTTCAACAGAACAAACCATAAGGCTTGCCGGAGCAGACTGCCCCTCAACAACCTTGGTGTTGATCTTGGTGACTTTCTTGGCGGCTTCGGGGAGCTCTACCGGAAAGTAGTCACTAGAAATCAACTTCCTCTTCTTGCCTTGTCCAGTTGATGGTGTTACGGATGGTTGAGTCAACTTGAGCACAAAGATCCCTGGTTCCACAGGTAACTTTAGTGCGGCGCACTTCGACAGGCCATCAGCAATGTCATTCTGAGCTCTTGGGATATGCTCCATCTATAGGCCGTCAAAGTGCTCTTCTAGTTTCCTCACTTCATCAACATATGCTTCCATCAATGGACTCTGGTAGTTCTTGTTCACTTGGCAGACGACAAGCTGTGAGTCACCCTTGACAATGAGCTTCTTGATCCCAAGGTCCGCTGCAATTCTGAGACCGGCAAGCAATCCTTCATACTCTGCAGTATTGTTGGTTGCTTGCTCCTTGGGAAAGTGCATCTGGACTACATACTTGAGGTGCTCTCCGATGGGCGCGACAAGCAGCACGCCCGCACCGGCGCCTTGCAGTGAGAAGGCACCATCAAAGTACATCAGCCACTCTTTGCTTGCCTCTTTGACTGGGATGCTCGTCTCTGGAATTTCTTCATCTGGTGTTGGCGTCCATTCTGCTATGAACTCTGCCAATGCCCTGCTTTGGATAGTTGAAGTGCTCTCAAACTTGAGGCCAAAGCTTGACAGTTCCAGCGCCCACTCGACGATCCTGCCTGTCGCTTCTGGATTTTGCAGTATCCTCTTCAGCGGAAAGCGAGTGACGACTGTGATCTCATGTGCTTGGAAGTAATGGCGCAACTTTCTCGAGGCCATGAGGAGGCCGAAAAGCAACTTCTGCACACCAGAGTACCATGATCTAGCCCCCTGTAGAAGGGAACTGACAAAGTAAACTGGACGCTGCACCATTCTCTTCTGCATCTTATCATGCTCCTGCGCAGATCCATCTCTGTCGGGACCAGAGCTTGTCGGCGAAGCCCCCTGCTTGTCGCTGGATGCGTCTGCCGTGGTTGTTGGCTCATCATCTGCCTCCCTCTCCGCCACTAACGCAACACTAACCACTTGATTGATTGCCGCTATATACAGCAGCAACTTCTCTTGCGGCTTAGGTGTGACAAGTATTGGAGTGGAGGACAGGTATCTCTTCATGTCCTGCAGCGCATCCTCCGCCTCCGGAGTCCATTTCATTGGACCTGCCTTTTGGCTGTGGAGTCAACAATCTGGTCAATGCGCGGCAAGGGAAATGGGTCTTTGGGACAAGCTTTATTAACATCAGTGAAGTCAATACAAAGTCTCCATTTCCCGTTAGCCTTGCGCACGACAACAGGATTGGCCAACCATGTGGGATGGAGCACTCCTCTGACAAGGCCTGCTGCTTCCAACTTCTTGATTTCTTCTGCGATGAATTCTTGGCGCTCCACTGCCTGCTTCCTGACTCTCTGCTTGACGGGCCGCGCATGAGGACAGACGGCAAGGTGGTGCTCAATTACTTTCCTGGGAACACCGGGGATATCAGACGGTTGCCACGCAAACACGTCGACATTCGCCCGCAGGAAAGCAACGAGCGCGCTTTCCTATTTGGGGTCAAGAGTGGCGCTGATGCTGAAGGTACCACCAGCACCGTCCTCCTTGGCGGACACCTTCTTGGTCTCAGGTGGAGCTGTCATTGCCTTCTTACACTTGCCGGTGGAGCTCGATGGTGCGTCCTCGACGGTAGCGCAGCACTCCGAAGAGGTGCGCTTGCCGGAGTGGGCATCAGAACTCTTGCCGGACTTGGTCTTCTTCTTCCCCCCGGGAGCTTCAGCAGCAAGTGTCCTGGCGCGCCAAAGATGTCGGGGAAACTGATCCACGAACACCTATGGGGTCGGCGGACCGGGCCCCTTTCGGTTCGGCGGGGGGCGGAGATCGCACGAAGAGCAGATCGAGGCGAAGCACACGAGCAGTTTACCCAGCTTCGGAGCTCTCCGGAGAGATAACACTCCTACTGCTGCTTGTCTGGTTGTATTATCTTGTGTTCTTGCTCTAGGGAGAGAGCGTAGTGTTTTCTGGGTTACGAATGAGTCGAACTGAACCCAACCGAAACTCCTCTACGTTGCGCATGGGCCTCCTTTTATATGCTCAAGGGGTCACTGACAGGTGGCAACGCAGAGAAGGGCACGAATGTAAAAAGTGAGGTGGTTGGTACAGTTACTTGTACAGTGCACCCTACCTAACCCTGACGGCAGGGGACAAGGGTATTAAATGCCCATCTGAGTCGCCCAAATAGTGCAGAAAAGGACCGTTAGGGACGCCACCGTTCGCCACGATGGCGATCTTGTCAGCTTCGCATGTCACTGCGCACCGCTGGCTGCACAGCCTCCCGCCACGCGCGCCTGGAGAGGCCCCCAGAGTGACACGTTGGTGGATGCACTGGAGCGAGGGCACAGAGTGGCCGCCTGCCGCGGCAAGCGCCTTGCCGCTGCTGTTATCTTGTCGGGTCCGGAAGCTTGTCGCTCACCGGGCCTCGAGGTTCCTTGGTTGGTCTTCCCGGCAAGCTCCTCTTGCCGGGGCCTTGTTGCCTTGCCGGAGCGCGTGGCGCGTCGCGGCAAGTTCCTTGGAGTGCCTTGGTTGGCCTTCCCGGCAAGCTCCTCTTGCCGGGGCCTTGTCTCCTGAGCTTAAATACTTTGTTCCTGAATGGCTCCAAGGGAACCACGGAGGATCTTGGCGTCCCCCCAGCAAGCCTTGCCGCGGGGTGCTGCAACTGCCCGTGCACAAGTTCGGGGCACTAGGGTACCCCTATTCTAGTACACCGACAAACAGGTAATTCATATCTAGGGGGAGAATCTTCATCGTCACTTTCATCAATATTTTCCGTTTCAATAATTTCATTCTCTCTAACCCTAGCAAGTTGTTCATCAATAAATTCACCTAGTGGCACAGTGTTATCAAGCATAGAAGTAGTTTCATTATAAGCATCACACAAAGCAGAAGTGGCATCATCAATAACATGCGACATATCAGAATGAATAGCAGGAGTAGGTGTCACAAGTTTACTCATAACAGAAGGTGAATCAAGTGCAGAGCTAGATGGCAGTTCCTTACCTACCTTCGTAGTTGAGGGATAAATCTTGGTTCTTTCATCTTTCAAGTTCTTCATGGTGATCAATAGATATAAATCCCAAGTGACTCAAAGAATAGAGCTATGCTCCCCGGCAACAGCGCCAGAAAATAGTCTTGATAACCCACAATTATAGGGGATCGCAACAGTTTCCAAGGTTAGAGTATTCAACCCAAATTTATTGAATCGACACAAGGGGAGCCAAACAATATTCTCAAGTATTAACAGTTGAGTTGTCAATTCGACCGCACCTGAAAGAGTTAATATCTGCAGCAAGGTATTTAGTAGCAAAGTAATATAGAAGTAACGGTAATGGTGTCAAAAGTAACAGTAGTAGTTTTTGGAGTAATGTAATAGTGGCAACAGAAAAGTAACTAAGCAAAGATCAATATGTGAAAAGCTCGTAGGCATTGGATCAGTGATGGATAATTATATCGGATGCGATTCCTCATGCAACAGTTATAACATAGGGTGACACAGAACTAGCTCCAGTTCATCAATATAATGTAGGCATGTGTTCTGAATATAGTCATACGTGCTTATGGAAAAGAACTTGCATGACATCTTTTGTCCTACCCTCCCGTGGCAGCGGGGTCCTATTGGAAACTAAGGGATATTAAGGCCTCCTTTTAATAGAGTATCGGAACAAAGCATTAACACTTAGTGAATGCATGAACTCCTCAAACTACGGTCATCGCCGGTAAGTATCCCGATTATTGTCACTTCGGGGTTAACGGATCATAACACATAATAGGTGACTATAGACGTGCAAGATAGGATCAAGAACTCACATATATTCATGAAAACATAATAGGTTCAGATCTAAAATCATGGCACTCGGGCCCTAGTGATAAACATTACGCATAGCAAAGTCATAGCAACATCAATCTCAGAACATAATGGATACTAGGGATCAAACCCTAACAGAACTAACTCGATTACATGATAAATCTCATCCAACCCATCACCATCTAGCAAGTCTATGATGGAATTACTCATGCACGGCGGTGAGCATCATGAAATTGGTGATGGAGGAAGGTTGATGATGACGATGGCGATGGATTCCCCTCTCCGGAGCCCTGAACAGACTCCAGATCAGCCCTCCCGAGAGAGATTAGGGCTTGGCGGTGGCTCTGTATCGTAAAACGCGATGAATCCTTCTCCCTGATTTTTTTTCTCCTCAAACGTGCATATATAGAATCGGAGTTGAGGTCGGTGGAGCATCAGGGGGCCCACGAGGCAGGGGGGCATGCCCCCACCCTCATGGACAGGGTGTGAGCCCCCTGATGTTATTCTTTCGCCAATATTTTTTATATATTCCAAAAATATTCTCCGTGAAGTTTCATGTCATTCTGATAACTTTTATTTCTGCACAAAAATAACCCATGGCAATTCTGCTGAAAACAGCGTCAGTCCGGGTTAGTTGCATTCAAATCATGCAAGTTAGAGTCCAAAATAAGGTCAAAAGTGTTTGGAAACATAGATACGATGGAGACGTATCAGAATCATACACGCAATTAACTCAAATGGATTCTCCGATGGCAACTGGCAAATTTCCTCCCGCGGGCCGGAGTAGGTTTCGCGGTTTGCATGCGGGTTAACAGAGGGGTTTGATGGAGGCGAGGAGGCGTGTTCAGCCGGGCGTGCAGCAGGCGGCGCGGTACTATTTGATTTGACAGCTACTAGTATATTATAAAAAAGAAAGGAGAGTAGTAGAGATAGAGACCAGGGAGGAGCACCATCTACTGCTTCGTGTGCTACTCCTACGCTCCATTTTGCCGCCGCAACCTCCCCTACAACCACTCCCTCCCACGCTCCATTCGGCGGGCGCTGTTGAAATTTGGGGAGCGCACTCTCGCGACTACTGGCAGTGACGACTTCACCGAAGATGACTTTTTCCCCGACCTCGACAACCTCTTCCTCAACGACATGGGCGACAACCTGAACGCCAACGGTGCTGCTCCCGTTGCACCATATGTGTTTCAGTTCTTCCTGTTTGAAATCGTGGTAGAATTCATTTTTCTAGTCTTTGTCCTAGTTTCGATCTGTTCATCTCCTATGCTAGTCCACATGATTAGTTTAATATCTATTATAGCCATCATGATTTATTTTGTGCTTATTCAGACTAAATCTCATAGTAACTTGCTCATATATTCAACTGGCGCACCGTCCTGTACAGCCACTCCCGTTTCATGGACGGCCTGGTCGATGCCTCCAAGGAGCCCTTCGTCTACTGCTATGAGTGCCTGATGCTGTTTTGGGGCTCGCCGGCGGACCTCGTGCATCACCTCACACAGTCGTCCGTCTATCACTACTGGCCCGCGGCGAAGAACATCAAGTACGAGACGTGCTACCCGTTCACCATGCCGGAGTCAATGTTGGATCACCGCTGCATGTTAGTCTCGAAGGAGGACGACAGCGTCTTCCTCTTGATCGTGGGCACCAGCGAGGCCCGCGCAGGCCGCCGCCCCGTCTCTGTAGTGTGCGTCAGGGGCGACGCCGCTGACGCTAACACTGAAACGAGGGGTGTTATTTCTTCACAAGTTTTGGATGCAGGTTGAACAATTGAACGCTTTTGTTTGCAAAAGATACTTTTTTATCCATTTCACCCGGATGTTTGTGAGCTCTAGAGATGAAATAATATCCGAAGAAACCTATCGATACCCGTTACACACGAGATGAGCCCCACATCCTTTGTCAAAATAAACAACTCCCCTATCAATGCATTTTCACTGTTCCGTGCAATGCACAGGCACCTAACTATAGATTAGTACGACAAAAAATTGAACTAACATTATATATAGTACGATAAATGCTGATGCATGTCACCTAAAATTATATCATTGAAAACTATGTTCAAATATGAATCCAGCGATATAGTTTTTGTTGACATGCACTAACATTTTGTCAGTTAAATATTCAGTCAAATTCAATGGGGGACTAATAATCCACGACCGATGTAGTACTAGTGTAGAGGGCGGCGATGCATGCAAGTCTCACCCCGCTCGTGGCGCGGCAGTAAGGAAGTCATATCACAAAACCCAACCACTCCCAGTAATAAGTGGTCCAGTAAAATAAACGGAAAAGCAACCATCACATCCCTCCGTCTTTTTTTGCATTTCATCTCTCTGCATTTACTTTCTCTGGTTCATCTCGCACACTCGATCCCTAGCTACTAATCCTAGTATCCCTAGCTTCCATTCCTAGGGCCGGTTCTTTTGGCGGCTTAAAAAAATAAGCCGTCTCTTCCCCAGCTTTTCCCATAAGACTAGTCATAGTGGAGAATAACATTAAGGCGCCTCACTCATTTATTTGGGCTTCTAAACTACTACTAGTACCTCTGTCCTGGTTTATTCGTCACCATTGTAATTTGTGCTAAATTTTGACCAAAGATTTAGCTGATAAAATGTTAGTGCATGTGACATATGCACGTACTTACAAAATGCGTACGAATACACAAGGTTTCCAATCTTTTCCTTTTACATACTTAATTAAGGATGCTAATAATTCCCGAACGTTCGGGATTTATCATTTGCGTCCCAAAACTAATGAGAACGCCTTATGAAACTAAATTATATTCCTAATAAAAGCCATGATGCTCCTAGGAGCGCTTGCGGCGCGCCACGAGTGCCCTGGTGCGCGGCCATTTCCCAGCGCGTCGACACAACGCCTCTTCCTCAGCCTCGCAACTCGCCAGGTGCTGATTGGTGGCTTGCCGGTGGGCGAGCGCGATCTCACCAGTGTGGTGATCCGGCGCCAACAGGTACTCCTCCTCGCTGGAAGCGTGCACCCGGTCCACATACCGCCAAGTGTAGATGAGGCGCTTGGGCCCGACTGCACTCAGGGCTTTGGCACGGGCGTCCTCCGCCACCCTCACGGCCCTCGCACGAGCCTTCTGCCAAAGAGCCAATTGCCTAACTCTCTCGGACGCGACATAGGCCTGCCAGACAGCTTGCCCCGTGGAGCGCTTCTCTTTGTCGTCCTTCTTCTCCGCCTCTATTTTGGCGCGCTCTGCCGGAGGCAAAGCCTCCCACAAGGCGACATCCATTTCTTTCCGAAGCTCCTGAAGGATGGGGGGGCGGCTTGGCGGGCGGCACATCGTTCTCCTCGTAGCAGGGAGCTGACGCGTCCTCCGACGCGCGTGTTGGAGAGAGTCGAAACACCGACGCGTCCACCTCAACGTGTCGAGGCGAGGAGCGGAATGCCGACACGACCTCCTCGACTAGTGGCAGCAAGGAACGGAACGGCGATGCATCCTCCTCGACTAGTGGCGGCGAGGAACAGAACGGCGACGCATGACCGTCCGCGCGGTGCAGCGAGGGGTGCCTAGGGCTTGGGAGGGGGGATGACATGGTGGTCGACGTGAGAGGGAGGGGGAGGAGATAGCGATGAACGTGAGTGTTCTTCCGAATGCCGTGGGAGGCACAGTATTTATAGCGAGCAATAGCACACCTATGTAATATATGGACTGAGCTTCACTGACTTAACTGCAGGTCCAATTGCGTCACTGACATGTGGGCCAGATGCCTGTTGGGCCCACATGTCAGTGTCCCAATGCACCTACAGTTAATTAACAGAAGTAGCTACGTGGGCATATTTGTTGGAGTAAATTACGGGTGAGGGAAGGGGTGGAAATATTGCTGGTCACAACGGATTGGATGAGCGCGGGGGAGGAGAGTCATGCATGCAGATTTTTTCCACACAGGGTGGAGTGGTGGGACTGCTGGAGGGAGAAGGAGAGTCAAGGAGGCATTCAGATTTCAAGGTGCACTAAATTATTGCATGCGATGATTAAGGCTGGCCATAGTGGTGGTAATGTGGTACTCCCTCCTTTGCAGTTTATAGGGCTTAATTTGAAAATCTCTTCAACCAAGGTAGATGATGAATGGTGGAACTAATACCGTACTTTGCAAAAGTACCTAATTAGTACTCCCGTTTTTCTCAAAAATTGTGTAAACAGATGCATTAATTACACCACATGCATGCATGACCACTCCTATAAAAATCTCAGTTGGTGGTGATGGTATGTCTGCCTATGGACAATGTGAGCTGTTCGATCTACTTGGAACCAACGGCTGAGATGTGTGTGCATAGTGACACGACCTTGCCATCGGAGGTACTGTATAGCAGATATTTACCCACCTCTGCCACTCTATAAAATATGGAACTACTCATTCCAGCCTCATTTCCTTTCTGGTTCATCTCCTTGGATTCTTGCCAGCGGCGGCGAAGGTTCCTGAAGATGGAGTCCAGACTCTAGAAACCACTACAAAAATTATTCCACCGCCTCTATCTTGGTAAGAGTAGGTGAAATTTTTGAATCAAGCCCTTTAAACTAGAAGTGAGGTTGTGGTACTCTGATAGCTAACATTATTGTGATGACTAGATAGGACATGGCACCCACCTGGATGGAGGAACCAGTCTACATTGTGCATTTAAGTTTTGTCTGAAGTCAATGTACCTCTACTTTGACCAAACTTATAGAAAAATGTACATCAACATTCACAATGTCAAATCAATATTTTTATACTCATTATAAAACGTAGTTTTTATACTCATTATAATCAGTATTGTAGATATTGATATTTTTAGTATAAATTTGGTCAAAAACTTTGCAAACGGTTGACGGAAGTAAAAAGAACCAGAGGGAGTATCTTGCATGCGGAGTAGGCAAAAAATTGCTCATTTATAGCCGGTCGAAGTCTCAATGGGCGCGACCGCGCGAGGGAGGCGAAGGTCGTGGGAGGCGCAACGGTTGAGGGAATTAAGTGAAGTTACATCCACGTGTCGGCATGGCGTGCAAACAGGCAGAAGCTATACCGTCAGGCATACGATATGGGTCTAGTAGACATGACATCTAGTGGGTCCCGCATAGTACTCGAGAACTCTTTGGGGGCTTGCAGCCGTTTATCCACGGGGCAAGCCAACAACCCCACGTCGTTCGCACGCCCTAATCGTTCCTGTCTTCTAGCTTACAATAGTTCGCTCCCAGTCGTCCCGTCCTTTCACATTACACCAGTTCAACTTCTCCTAACCCTCCTCCAAAATCCATGGCCTCCCAAATCTCCATGGTCGCCGCTGAGTACCAGGTTAGAGCCATCACCGGCGACGAGTTCATCATCATCTACACCCTTGGATATGCGACGGTGAAAGGATGCCTTGCTCGCTTCAGAAGCATGTTCGAAAACTTAAAGGATGAGTGGGTCGCTGGGCTAGATGTTGAGTACACCACAGTCCTGGAAAGCGAGAAGATTCTAAAGGAGGCAGAGAAGAAGAAGCCCGCCATGATCCAGGTTTGCGTACATAACATGTGCTTGGTTACCACATATGCCATGCCGACGTTGAGTGCCAGGATTTTAAGAACTTCCTCAAGGACGAAAGAGTGAAATTCGTTACTATAGACCGATAGGGATGTCTTGGGTCAGATAGGCCTCGTTGTAGGCCAGCCCTTTGATCTCCAGAAGGCAAGCCTGGTGTCCTCCTCTCAGCCTTCAATGCTGACCCTGGCTGTCAGGGGTTGGGTGCGACATATGCCAAAGGATGGCTTATCATGGTGGGAGCGAGTAGAACGTCGCCGGTGCTCGGAACCAGGATTAGGCATAGACACGAACGCCATCGTACTTTACCCAGGTTCGGGGCTCTCCTAGGAGATAACACCCCTAGTCCTGCTCTATGGGGTCTCCGCATGATCACTAAAGCAAAGTGAGTACAAGGGCGCTCCTCGAGCTGTATGCTGGAGGTAGGAGAAGGCAAGGCTAGCTTTATCCTTCCTATATCTCTCGTCTAGTTCTAATGGGCCCGAACGCTTTCAATGGGTGCCCTGGGGGGTTTATATAGGCCTACCCCCAGGGGTACAAGGGTAATATGACTGGGCGCAGGCCCAGCCGTCAGTCTCTTCGGCCGTCGACTTCTCCGCCGACTGCTGGGGCCCGCCGATCGGGGGGCGCCACCGACTGGTCTGGTACGGAGCCGACAGGCCGTACCCACCGCTTGGGGGTCTTGCCGGCTGCTGATCACTGTGTCGCGCTTCTAATGACGCAGGCTTGGTCGAAGGATCATGGCTACATCACCGCCGTCATGGCGGGCGATCATTGTAGCCACTCCCCGTCTAGTCTGGTTAATGGCGCGTGGGGCCCGTGGGAGAGCAGGCCGACTCCTAGGGGCCAACTCCCATCAGGTCTGATTGGTAGGGATCTTCGCTATCTTCTGGACTCTCGCTGACTGGTGGGGCCCGTCGTCCTTGGGCCATACAGACAGGCCGTCGTGGGAGCAGGACTCCGCCTTCCCGTGGTGACGTCAGGGCTGGCATGGCAACAGTGCCGCGCCGGGCGGGGCTCCTCGTTGGTACAGCGCACTGTGGCCGCGCCAGCCCTTAGGAAGGGGAGGGGATGGGCTGCACTGTAGCCATCCCCCGCCCCATCGCCCTTTATGTGGGTACGGGCTTCGAAGGGGCCGTGGGCCAACTCCTGGGAGCCGGCTTCTCTGGAAGCCGCCTGGCAGGAGTCGGCTCGTCTTGACCTCGCCTTCTGGACTCGGACGTCTACGGGCAGCCGGCTATTTCTCCAGCCAGCTTCCAGAAGGTGCCTTTTTTCCTTGGCATCCTGAGGGGCGCGAACAGCCCCGATGTCTTGAAAGGTTATGGGCGTCGGGTTAGCCTACCCATGGCACATTACTCCGACAGTAGTCCCCGAAGCTGGTGAGGCGCCACGAGCTATTGGACGAGGAGCCTCAGCAGTTTCCTTTCTCCAAGTGCTTGAGGCAAAGCTTCGTTCGGCTTCTACTGAGCCGACTGGCAGGAGTCGGACTCACCCAATCTGACTTGTCCAAAATTTTCGAACGCCTTGGCAGGATCCAAGTGGCGTGCTAGCTAAGCTTCCGGGCCGCCGCCCGTTTCAGGCCTATCACGTGGCGACGTGCGGCCGGGCCAGTCTGCCCACCCACGCGCGCGACAGGACACGCCTATAAGCGGGGCCCACCACTACCACGCCGCGGCACGCGAGCGGATCTGCTGCGGCCAGGGCGGACGGTTGAGATTCCCGCGGAGTTACTGCACGCAGTAACTTTGCACGATAAATGTGGGAGGCGTGGGGTAGTGGGCGCAGTAAATCCCACACCCGCCCCCTCGGCTTCATAGCCCACTGGTCTATAAGTAGGGGGAGGAGGGGGAGCGGCGGAGCACGCGCGCCCCTCCTCCTCACTGCTTCCTCCTCTTCTTCCTCTCGCCGCCGCACCCCAAGCCACGCCGAGTGCCGCGGTGACCCGTTCCCGATGAGCTCTTCTTCCGCCGCCACGCACTCCGCGGTGCACTCTGGCACCTGGGACGGTTCGGAAGTCCACGATGATCACATAGATTTCCTCCGCATGACACGATGTCTGCCCGGCAAGGACTTCGTGAGGGTCTGCCTCGTGCCAAAGAAGGAAATATCGCCGGAGCCGGAGGAGGGCGAACGGGTCGTCTTCCGCTCGCACTGCCTACGCGGCCTTGGCCTTCCGGCGAGCGGCTTCTTCCGCGCCTTTCTCGGATTCTACGGTCTCTAGCCGCACCACCTCACCCCCAACACGGTGGTGCTGATGTCCGCCTTCGTCGCCTTGTGCGAAGGCTTCCTCGGCGTTCTCCCCACCATCGAGCTCTGGGGGGAGTTCTTCTACTCCAAGCTCGACACCCATGCCGCAGGCGTGCCGGCTCAGTGCGGCGCATTCATCACCGTGCGGAGGTCGGGGGCCAACAACCCGTTTCCCCCCATCCGGCTGATAAAGTCAGTGAAGATGTGGCAGCGGTCATACTTCTACGTGAAGAGCGTCTTCACGGAGGGCGACTGGGTCAATCTGTCGGCTTACATGGCCGCCCCGCCGGCTGGGAGGCAGCCCAAGTAGTCGTATCAGGCCAGGACGCTGATGCCTGCAGGAGCGGGCGCCATCGCGCGACTCCGAGTGCTGACGTAGTCGGAGGGCCTGATCGGGCCGGATTTGCTGGCCGCCTTCGTGGCGCGCCGAGTGCTCCGACTCCAAAGTCGCCCCCACATGATTTGCCAGATGAGCGGGCATCGGGACCCGAGTCGTCTATGCACCAAGGAGATGCCTCACGCGGAGGTAGCCCACATGGTGAACTACCTTGCGAACTGCGAGCTCACGGGAGAGTGGCAGTTCGGCAAGGAGCCGTATTCACGCGCCAACCCTCCGCCCATGGTGAGTTGTTTCTTTTCCTTTTTCTTTGACTCCTTTCACACCGAGTCTGTCTTGTCCAATCTGACCAATCGGCTTTGGTTTCAACCCCCTCCTCCATCCGGCAGCCGGCACCGTGGGGCCGGCCCGCAAATTCCTCCCCGACCGGGCGGAGAGCGACATCGACGACCCCGACTTGGGGGCGTGGCCTTGGAGGACGACGATGAGGGAGGAAGTGGCGAAGTGGGTGGCTCGAGGCTCGGGGCCAGTTCTGATGACTGACCTGACGATGACGAGGAGGAGGTCGCCCCACGCCACCAGCCAGGAGCCGGCCAGCCCGGTGCGAGCTCTTCTGCCGCGCCGGACGCCCAAGGTGGCGCGAAGAAACGCAGGGCCGCGCCAAGCCTGTTCAGCAGCCGGCCGAAGAAGCACAAGGGCTCGACGGCGGTGACCAAGCGGGACGAGGCGGCCGCAAAGGCCGACCGCTTCCGCAAGGAAGTGTAGAAGCCGCTGCTGGTCTCCGCGTAAGTGCTACCTTTCTTGCGCTCTCATTTTTTCTTTCGTTGATCTTGTCTAAGTTTGCTTGCTTGTCGCCCTTGGGTCCAGGGCTCCCCTCTCTCTTGACAAGGTCGCTGCCGCCTCCATCGTAGGGTCGGCACAGACTTTCGCCACCACTCGACGGATTGACCCTGCCGCCGACCTCCGGGAGGCAACAGAGCGAAACGCACAAGAGGTGCGTGAAGAGCAGGAAGCCGCCCGCCTGAAGAAGGCGGAGGCCGCCGCCAAGAAGAGACTGGCGGAGGCCGAGGCCGCCGACGCGGTGAAGAAGCGAGCTGAAGAAGCCGTGCACCGCGAGTCAGCGGTTTTTGGTATTCCTCTGAACTCCGCGCCGCCACCCCCGGAGTTCACGACGCAGAATGGGGAGGCCGGCGGCGAGAACCCGGTCATGGAGAAGGATGGCAGCGACACCGCCATGCCGGACGTGATCGTGCCGCCACCGCCGCCATCTGGGAGCGCACAAGGCGAGCAGCCGGCGGACCCGCCGGTGCCGCCGACTGAAGATGAGTTGGTGGCGAGTCTAGTTCTTCAGGTCGTCACGCCGACGAGTCGTCGTCTCGCGAAGGCGGCTTCGGCGCCGCGCCCTCTAGAGACCGGCGCCGCGAGTTCCACGATCGCCGCGCCCACTGGGTGGGTGCGGGGAGGCGGGACGGGCCCATTGAACCGGGCGCTTCTGGACATCCAGGCCATGCTCCGAGCCGAGGGCGATGCCATCAAGAGCTGCACCAAGGCGTATCTGGCATCGCGAGAAGCCGTCTGGGTACATTCCCTTCTTCTTTGTCTCTGCCTCTTGTTCTTCTCGGTGGGGGCGCGCCAGCGCACCCACTGGGTGTAGTCCCCGAGTTTCGTGCCGGCTGCTGAGCAGGCAGCTCGGAACTCTGATCGGCGAGTTCCAAGTACTAATACTTGTTTGAAATTTTGTCACAGGACTACCACAATCTTCGCGTGACCACCTTCAATGCCAATGTCGAGGAGCTGGCCAAGCGGACCACCAACTTGTCGGAAAGCCGAAGTGAGTTCTCTTCCTTCTCTGCGGGGCACGCTGGCGCACCCGCGGGTTGTAGTCCCCGAGTTTCGGGCCGACTGCTGAGCAGTCGGGCCGGATCTCCTGGGCGACTTTTCTTTTTTCAGTTGGAGACTCTTTCTTCACGGGGGCGCGCTGGCGCGCCTGCGGCCTGTAGTCCTCACGAATCAGGCCGACTGCTGAGCAGTCAGGGCGGATCTCCTAGGCAACTTTTCTTCCTTGTTGGTAACTAACACCTTGTTCTCCTCCTTCTTTTGCAGAGGCCAACACCGCCCTGCAGCAGTAGCTGGGCGAGGCCAACACCGCCCTGCACACCAAGGAGGAGGAGTGCGGCCAGCTGGCTGAGGAGCGCGATCGGCTAGCCACGTAGCTGGCGGAGCAGAAGGAGCTGCTCAAGAAGGCCCAGAAAGAGGCGAAGGACAAGGAGACCGCCCTCCTTGCCGAATTCGCGTCAGAGCGCTCCTCCTGGACCGACAAGGAGGCGATGCTGTCCTCCGACTTCCATGAGATCGAGGATCTCGTCGACGGTGAGCCTCTCCTCACTTTTATTCTTTAAGCTTCCGGCTGTTGGTCGAGCCAGCTTCTAATCTCTAATTTGGCTCTTTGCCTTCCTGTCCTAGCAGACTTCTTCCCTGGCCACTCGGACGCCGCCAACAAGGCCATCGAGGCTGATCGTGAAGGGCGGAGGGAGGATGGCGCGAAGATCGCCGCTGACTCCCTCCGAACCCTTAACGAGCAGATCCTGAGCATTGAGGCTCATCTTCGGCCGGCTCACTGGATGCTGCGCCAGCTTCAATGTGTCGGCGCCCAGGCGATCGCCGCAATGTGGCCGAACATGCCAGCACCACGCACCCCAAGTCGGACTGTCGACTGGCTGGAGGTAGCGATTGGCCGCCTTGAAGCCTGGGAGGGCTCTTCGGCCCGGGCTAGAGCGCGCCGGGCCTTAGAGTTTGTCAAGGTGTGGTATCCTAGGCTGAGTCGAGCCCAGCTAGCCACGTTCCGGCTAGAAGCTCAGGCGGAGTTGGCGGTCATGGAAGATGACCTCATCAAGCGAGCGGCGTCGATCGCTGAGTACACTAACACCAGCGTCTTCGTCCCGGAGCGGGCTGAGAATGGCGACGAGGCGCTGCACGAATGGTTCGGGATGAATCTGGCTGACGACGAGGATTCAGCGGAGGTAATCAACTCCAGTGGCGAGGAAGAAGGCGGGGCGGAGGAGGAAGGCAAAGGAGAGGCGCCGGAGGTCGGAGCGGACGGCCAGCCTCAACTCGACCGCGCCTCCAACAATGAGCCACGCCCAACCGAGCCGGCTACCACTGGAGGCGACCAAGCGGAGACTTCCCAGCCGGCCGCTCCACCAGCCGGCGCCGCCGATTCCGCCGTTCCACCAAGCCCGCCTGCTGCTTCCTAGGCTGCACTTTACCTTTGTTTATACCTGCTTATCGGTCTTGATGAACTTTGTTAAATTTGCATAATTCCACCCACGGGGTGTATCTTCAACTGTTGTTTCAAGATTGGCCAAGGGCCTTGCTATGTAAATATATTCCAAGTTCTATCTCTTCTTGCCTGTTGCTCTTTGGCTTTTTTCCCTTGCCGCCTTCCCTTGGTTGCCGTCTTGCCAGTCAGACAGCCGCTCTGCGGACTGTTGCTAGATCAAGTACTTAGCTTCTTTTGGGAAGGCAAGTACTTAGCCATTTAGAGTTCTTTGGCAAGTTAAGTAGAACACGGCGAGCCGGCTGCTCAACAGTCGGTCGTAAGAGGCGGGAAGCTGGCTTAGACTATGCCCATGCTTGTGTCCTTAGCCATTTTTCATATGGGCATCCTTTCTACCTTACTCCTGCCCACCGTCCAGTCGCTCTGCAAGCTGCGGTTTCTGGCAGGAGACGGCTTAGGTGCCACACATTACTTGTCCGGCTGCAGGAAGCATTTCGTAGTGCAAGGCGGCAAGTCCCGGGCCGACTAGTCGGACCCGGTGCCAAGCGGCATAAAAAATAACACACTTATGGGCATGATTCTTATCATATAGATAAAAGAGGGCAGTCCCCGAGCTCGTCTCGGGGGACCCGGGGTCTTCGTACTTAATACAAAAGGTAGTGCGGTACATACTGCTTTAACTGTAAAATCTTCGGAGGAGGTTTGCGTTCCACGGCCATTCCGTCTCCTTGCCGGAGTCGTCCCTCTTCCGTGCTCGAGGCTTCTGAGCGTCGATCAGGTATTAGGAGTCGTTGCCTAGCACTTTGCTGATGACGAAGGGGCCTTCCCAAGGCGCTGAGAGCTTGTGATGAGCGGCTGTTCGCTGGATCAGCCGGAGCACAAGGTCTCCCTCTTGGAAAGATCTCGGCTTGACCTTCCGGTTATGATATCGGCGCAGGCTCTGCTGGTAGATGCTGGACCGACTGAGTGCTAACAGCCGGCCCTCTTCCAGCAGATCGACACCGTCTTGACGTGCTTCTTCCGCCTCCTCTTCGGTGTACATGGTGACTCGAGGGGAGTCGAACTCTATGTCCATTGGGATGACGGCTTCGGCACCGTATACGAGGAAGAAGGGCGTGAAGCCGGTTGACTTGTTTGGAGTTGTGCGCAGGCTCCAGAGGACGGCCGGCAGCTCGTCGAGCCAACAGCCGGCCGAACGCTCCAGAGGCTCGACCAGTCAAGGCTTGATGCCGGATAAGATGAGGTCGTTTGCTCGCTCTACTTGTCCGTTTGACTGCGGATGGGCAACAGACGCTAAGTCTAGTCTGATGCCCTTCGTCGCGCAGAAACGGGCCAACGCACCTTTGGCAAAGTTTGTGCCGTTGTCGGTGATGATGTTGTGCGGTATGCCGTATCTGATGGTGATGTCGGAGATGAAAGTCACAGCAGTCGGACCGTTTAGCTTCTTGATTGGTTTGGCCTCTATCCACTTGGTGAACTTGTCCACCGCGACAAACAGATGGGTCATGCGGCCTCACACTGTTTTGAATGGTCCCACCATGTCCAGGCCCCAGACAGCAAAGGGCCGGGCAATGGGAATAGTCTTGAGGGCAGAAGCCAGCTTATGTGGCTTGGATCGAAACTTCTGGCACCCTTTGCATTTTTGGACCAATTCCTTGGCGTCTTCAAGAGCAGTTGGCCAGAAGAAATCATGGCGGAAGGCTTTGGCGACGAGTGCTCTTGAAGCCGCGTGGTGGCCACATTCGCCTTGATGGATGTCTTTGAGAATCGCTTGGCCTTGCTCCGGCTCCACGCAGCGCTGGTAAACACCAGTGACACTGCGCCTCACGAGCTCTCTGTTGACAATGGTGTAGGCTGCTGCCCAACATTGCACTTGCCGGGCCAAGATCTCATCAGTTGGTAGCTCTTTGTTCACCAAAAAACTAAGGATGGGCTAGGCCCATGAAGGTGCTGCGACTTCTGCAATTGTCACGACTGCAACTTGGACAAGGGCAGCTGGGCCGGCAGGCGGCGGGTTGGAGTCGGCAGCCGCTTTCTGTGTCGATGAAGTCTCCGGGCCGATTGGTGCAGTCCTCGGGCCGAGTTCTGAAGTCCCCGGGCTAGTCGCTGCAGTCCCTGGGCTGGGTTCTGAAGTCCCCGGGCCGGGTGCGACTGCTGCGACCCATGAGCCGTCCGTCAGAACTCCTGTGCCAGCTGATTGAGCTCTCAAGTCGGATCCGACTGCTTCAGGAGGAGCCGACACGACGATAGAATCTGACTCTAGTGATGGCTTGACAGACGGTTTGAGAAGGCGCTGAAGGGTGACGCCGGTTGGTATTGCTTGACGGGTGGAGCCGATTTGTGCTTGGTCGTCTGCTTGGTCGTTGTCGTTTCTTGGCACGTGGAGAAACTCGCATCCCTCAAAATATCCACTGAGTTGCTATACGAGGAAGCGGTAGCTCACCATGTTTGCATCTTTGGCGTCCCACTCGCCTGACGAATGCTGGACCACCAAGTCGGAGTCCCCATAGCACAGGATCCGGCAAATGCCGAGCTCTTTGGCAAGCTGGAGCCCGTGAATGAGTGCCTCGTATTCAGCGACGTTGTTGGAGGCGGCAAAGTGGAATTGCAGCACATATTTGAGCTTGTCGCCTTTGGGAGAGGTGAGGATGATGCCGGCTCCCAAGCCGGTGCGCATTTTGGAGCCATGAAAATGCATCCGCCAATGGGTGGAGTCAGGCGCTGGCGCCAAGTACTGGGTCTCGGCCCAGTCGACGAGGAAGTCGGCCAACGCTTGTGACTTGATGGCGGTGCGAGGATGGTAGTAGATGGTGTAGGGGGCCATATCTATGGCCCATTTGGCCACTCGGCCCGAAGCATCCAGGCTTCCAATGATCTCGACCAGTGGAGCTGTGCAGACCACCGTGACTGGATGCTCTTGAAAGTACGGTTTCATTTTTTTGGCGGCAAAGTGCACACCGTAGCACATCTTCTGGTAGTGGGGGTAGTTTTGCTTAGAGGTCGACGGTACTTCGCTCAAATAATATACCGGTCTCTGGACTGGTAGGGCTTTGCCTTCCTCCTTGCGCTCTACCACGATGACTGTGCTGACCACTCGGCTGGTGGCGGCGATGTATAGGAGCATGGCCAGGACAGCTGGAGTAGTCAACATCTTCTTCAACTGGAGAAAAGCTTCGTCGGCCTTGTGGTTCCACTCGAAAAAAGTGGTCTACTTCCATGAGTTGGTATAGGGGGAGAGCCTTCTCGCCCAGCCGACTGATGAATTGGCTGATGGATGCCAAACAGCCGGTGAACTTCTGTACGTCCACCAGTCGGCTAGGTACTTCCATCCTCTCAATGGCCTTGATCTTCACAGGGTAGCATTCTATGCCGCGTTCGGAGACCAGGAAGCCAAGAAGCTGGTGGGCTGGTACCGCGAAGACGCATTTCTCTGGGTTGAGCTTGATTTGAAATTGGCGCAAATTCTCAAAGGTCTCCTCGAGGTCTTCTAGCAGCGTTCCACGCTTCTCCATCTTCACCACCACATCGTCCACGTAAACGTGGGCGTTTCTGCCGACTTGCTTGAGGAGGCACTTCTGCATGCAACGTTGAAAGGTGGCGCTGACATTCCTCAAGCCGAACGTCATAGTCAAGTAGCAGAAGTCTCCAAATGGCGTGATGAAGGCGGTCTTCAGTCTGTCAACCGGGTTCAACTTGATCTGGTGGTATCCTGAATATGCATCCAAAAAACTCAACAGCTCGCATCCGGCTGTGGAGTCTATTACTTGGTCGATTCTTGGTAAAGCAAATGGGTCCTTGGGGCATGCTTTGTTGAGGCTGGTGTAATCAATACACATATGCCACTGCTTGTTCTTCTTCAGCACAAGGACCGGGTTGGCCAACCACTCTGGAAAGAACACCTCCATGATGAAGCCGGCTGCCAGCAGCCGGGCAATTTCTTCTCTGACGACTCTTCTCTTCTCTTCTGATAGGCGGCGCAAGGCCTGCCTGATTGGCTTGGCATCAGACTGGACGTGTAATTTGGGCTTGGAGAAATCCATCGGGACACCTGGCATGTCTTTGGGGGACCATGCGAAGATGTCCCGATTCTCATGGAGCAAATCGACGAGCTCGCCTTCCTATTTGCTGTCGAGGTTTGTACCTATGACAGCATACCTCTCCGGGTGCTCGGGGTCCAAGGGTATCTTCTTTGTTTCTTTGGCCGGCTTGAACGAGCCCTCAGCTTTTGACTCCTTGGGATCGGGCGACATCTCTGGCTGCTTGCTTGCCATCACCACAACCTGGTCAAGGAGCCGCTTCTCAGCTGCGATCACGAGGGACTCGGCCAATCGACTACTCTCTGCTGCGCAGGCGGACGACTTCTTGTAGTCACCAGTTATGGTCAGAATCCCCTTGGAACTTGGCATCTTCATCCTGAAGTAGGCATTGTGGGGAACAACCATGAACTTGGCCAGGGCAGGCCAGCCAAGTAACGCATGGTATGGGATCTCAAGGTCCACCACTTCAAACCATACTGACTCTCAGCGGAAATGATCTTTGTCTCCAAAGAGGACGTCTATCAGAATCTTGCCGATTGGTGAGCAGGAAAGGCCAGGAACTATGCCATGGAATACTGTCCGGCTGGGCTGAAGCTGCCTCTGTTTGATTCCTAATTTCTCCATGGTATCCTTGTATAGGATGTTAATGCTGCTGCCGCCGTCTATCAGGACTCGGGAGAAGCGAGTTGCTCGCTTGTCCGTGGCAAAGGTGGCGTCCAAAATCAGGGCATAGGAGCTGGGCTTAGGCATCACCTCTGGGTGATCAGCTCTGCTCCAGCTGATGGGCTTTTCAGACCAATGCATGAATTCTGGGGTCTTTGACGCTACCGCATTTACTTCTTGTTGTTGCAGCCACCTGCTGCGTCGATCATCGGCCACACCGATGAAGATGACATAGGCTCCATGCTCTTATGGGTATTCGTCTTGTATTGCGCCGACTGGTCTGACCACCGGCTGCTGGGGGGAGGAGGAGGCGGCTGCCCAGCAGGCGGGGGTGGCATGAGGCCGTCTCCCTTGATGATCATGGTGAGCCAGTGGCACTTCCGAGTGGTGTGGTTGGACGGCTTCGCACCACTATGGAATTTGCAGGGAGCATCCAAAGTCTGCTCATATGAGAAAGCCGGCAACCAGTTGGGCTTGCCGCCCTTCTGTCGTTTGGGCGGAGGCGGCCCTTCCGGCTGCTGGTCTTCGACTGTTGCCACCTGTCGGCTGGTGGAAGCCGGCTGCGTGGCCTTGCGCTTGTGGTCGTTCTGTTGTTGACGCCGACTGGCGTCTCCAGCCGGGCTTTGAGGAGCCTGAGGAGCCACCTTGCCAGTCGCACTAACTTGGATTTCCGCTTTCATGGAGGAGTCGGCCGTGGCATATTTGTCTGCTATGATCAGCAGCTCGTAGAGGGTCTCTGGCTCGTCGCAGAGGAGCTTGTGCTTGAGGAGGGTGCCCTCTCGGCACCCGGCGGTGAAGTATTCGATGGCCTGCACCTTGTGCATGCCCTCACAGGAGTTACAGAGCTCGGCCCCGCGCGTGAGGTAGTCGCGAGTTGACTCGTTGGGGCCTTGCACTCACAAGGAAAGCTGACGAGGTTTGGGAGGCCGCTTGTATGTGCTGGTGAAGTTGCGGACGAAGGCATCGGTGAATTCGACCCAACTGTTGATGCTGCGGTGTAACGCTCTCGATGTGGCTATATCTCCTACATGTTGAAGCACGACTTAGAGGCATAACCGCATTGAAAGCAATGTCGCAAGTCAGGTAATCTTCACAACAACCCATGTAAATAAATAAAGGGGTAAAGTACATAGCTGGCTTACACTCGCCACGTCACACAATTACATAAATAAGTCATTACATTCATCCAATACACTCATGGTCCGACTACGGTACCAAAATAAAGATCAACCCCCAAATGCGACAAAGTCCCCGATCGCCCCAATTGGGCACCACTACTGATCATCTGGGAAAGACACATAGTAACGACGAGAGTCTTCATCGAACTCCCACTTGAGCTAAAGCGCATCGTCTGGAGCGGCACCATCGGTCCTTGCATCTGGTTTTGGAAGTAAACTGTGAGTCACGAGGACTCAGCAATCTCACACCCTCGCGATCAAGACTATTTAAGCTTATAGGTAAGGCAAGGTATGATGTGGAACTGCAGCAAGCGACTAGCATATATGGTGGCTAACCTATTTGCGAAAGAGAGCGAGAAGAGAAGGCAAACGCACGGTCGAACAACTATGATCAAGAAGTGATCCTAGAACAGCCTACGTCAAGCATTACTCCAACTCCGTGTTCACTTCCCGGACTCCGCCGAGAAGAGACCATCACGGTTACACATGCGATTGGTGCATTTTAATTAAGTTATGTTTCATGTTATCTACAACTGGACATTACCAAATTCCCATCATCCCATAACCGCGGGCATGGCTTTCGAAAGTTCAAATCCCTGCAGGGGAGTCCCAACTTAGCCCATCACAAGCTCTCACGATCAACGAAGGATATTCCTTCTCCCGAGGCATTCCGATCAGACTCGGCATCCCGGTTACAAGACATCCTCGACAATGGTAAAACAAGTCCAGCAACACCGCCCGAATGTGCCGACAAATCCCGATAGGAGCTGCACATATCTCGTTCTCAGGGCACACTCAGATTTCCCAAACTTCTGGTAGGCCAGCCCAGAGTTGCCCCTGGTGGCCACCGACGGCTGACGAGGTGGACCAACACTCAGAGGAGCACTGGCCCGAGGGGGTTTAAATAAAGATGACCCTTGGGCTCCGGAAACCCAAGGGAAAAAGAGGCTAGGTGGCAAATGGTAAAACCAAGGTTGGGCATTGCTGGAGGAGTTTTACTCCAGGCGAACTGTCAAGGGGTTCCCATTATAACCCAACCGTGTAAGGAACGCAAAATCCGGCAACATAACACCGATATGACGGAAATTAGGGCGACAAGAGTGGAACAAAACACTAGGCATAAGGCCGAGCCTTCCACCCTTTACCAAGTATATAGATGCATTAAGATAACAAGATAATATTGTGATATCCCAACAATAAACATGTTCCAACAAGGAACGATCTCCAATCTTCACCTGCAACTAGCAACGCTATAAAGGGGCTGAGCAAAGAGGTAACATAGCCAAACAACGGTTTGCTAGGAAATGGTGGGTTAGAGGTTTGACATGGAAATTTGGGAGGCATGATAAGCAAGTGGTAGGTATCGTAGCATAGGCATAGCAAAAGAGCGAGAATCTAGCAAGCAAAGATAGAAGTGATTTCGAGGGTATGGTCATCTTGCGTGCAAAGTACTCAGAGTTGTGTTGGTCCTTGTAAGCGAACTCAACGGGCTCCTCGTTCATGAACTCGTCTCCCGACTCTACCCAAGCAAGAACAACAAGCAAAAGGAACACAATCAACCACGTGCAATGCTCAAGCAACATGATGCCAACATGGTATGATATGCGGGATGCGGTATGTGATGCCTATGCGGGATTTGGAAAGGAATGAATGAACCTGGCCTCAACTTGGGAATCCAAGAGAGCCACTGGAAAGGTGAGGTGATTTCGGTTGAAATCGATATAAAGATCACCGGAATCGGATGCACGGTTTGGAAATGGCAAGCAAAACAAATATGACACCGGTCTGCGATAATCAGCAAGTGATCAACTAAATGCATCAAGATAAATATGCTAACTCACTCAAACATGACAACAAAATACATGGAAGGGATCCACTCATGAAGCTTGACAAAAGATGAACACTGCGCTACGGCTAATTCATCCATTAACAGATACAAACAAGCATGGCAAAAGTGCAAATGATAACAGGTTTCAGACTTTGTGAAATTAACACAAGTCTGGAATTTATCATCAGGAAGCAATCTTTAGAGCATGAAACCTACATGCTACGGGAACTTAACATGGCAAAGCAAGGAATGGCATGAAGCTACTCTAAACACATAACAAAAGTACCTTAGTGACCTTGAGCCAAAAGGGATCAGAAAATACAATTGCAAGCATGTGGACATAGCAAAAAACATAAACAGATTCAGACTTAGTGAAAAAACTAGAGCATGCAAATCAGTCAACAAGTAGGCATGTTTACGAGCTCGATGCACTCACTATAGAGCATTGCATGACAATATAAGCATACACCCATGAAGAAGACATGGCATAGAAGCTAGACATGGCAAGAACAACAACATAGCATGCACGGATCAATAGCAACATCCTCGGCAAAATCGCTAAACATGTCAACAATCTGCCAGGATCATTTTATAGCAAAAGTGGAGCTCGATTGACTCAAGCTAGGGTGCTACATAAATGCAAACAAAGACATGGATGGATAGAGCACCACAATATTAACAAAACATCCTTACTGATCATCCTCAAAAGAGGCACGGATCACTAGGAAACAACATGAACATATGGCACAAAAGCAAAAATAGGACAAGGACTTAATGAAATTCTAAGTCCCTGAAATCAACATCAACGATTACGCTACTTTGCATGCTTGTGCTAGTCACCACAAATATCACAAAAATACATGGCAAGCACCTCTGTAAATATGGCATGGCATTCTACAAAACACATGTAGAGCTCAGGATCATAGCATGCACACATTAATCATGCCAAAAATGACAAAAGGCCATTTGCTGAAACAGATCTGACAAATTCATCACATAGCCCTCTTCCAACAGCATTTCGGACATCAATATGAGCTCAAATTAAAATGACGCACCGAAACAAGATGATGTACTCGTCGATACGAACATTTTGATATGCTACACGCACGAATCGGAGCTACGAATGCAGAGTTATGGCATGCGGAAAATGCTAAAAATTAGGGCTACGGGAAGAAAAAGTCAACCGAGGAGATGTCCCAGATCTGGATCTGGCGCGGGTTATGACGCCGGAATTGGAGCTCGGGTCGCCGGATTTGACGACGAACTCGCCGGAGATGGGGACGGCGAGATCCGGTGACGAGGGGCAACGAGGGGCCGTGGAGGAGGAGGTGGGCGCGCGGCGGGGTCGGCGGTCGCCGGCCAGGGCGCGGCAGGGCGCCGGGCGGTGATGTCGGCGGCCGGCCGGCGCGGCGGCGCAGCGAGGCGGCGGCCGACGCGGGCGAGGAGGCGCGGGCGGCGCAGCAGTCGGGCGCGGGCGACGGGGAGGCGACGCGCGGGAGGCGGCGGCTCGGGCCGGGGGGCCCCCGCCTAGGCCGGGGCGGGCCGGCGCGGGCGAGGCGGCGATGTGGTCTCCCCGGGACAGGTGGCAGCTCCGGGTTGGTCGGCGGAGGCGGCGGACGTGTCCGGTTGCGGCCGGACGTGTCCGATGGCGCGCGAGGTGATTTTCTAGGGTTTGGGAGGAGGGGATTCAGGATTTTCGAGGAGGGGTCTATATATAGGGGTAGAGGGAGCTAGGAAGCTCCAAATGAGGTGCGGTTTGCGGCCACGCGATCGTGATCGAACGCTCTAGACGATGGGTGAGGTTTTGGTGGGGTTTGGGCCAAATTGGAAGGGTGTTGGGCTGAAACACACACGAGGCCTTTTCGGTCCCTCGGTTAACCGTTGGAGTATCAAACTAAGTCCAAATGGCACGAAACTTGACAGTCGGTCTACCGATAGTAAACCAAGGCTGCATGACAAGTCTTGGTCCAATCTGAAAACATTTAACCCCCACACACGAAAAGAGGTAGAAAGGACCACCAGAGGACATAGGAGCGCCGGAATGCAAAACGGACAACGGGGAAAATGCTCGGATGCATGAGATGAACACATATGCAAATGCAATGCACATGATGACATGATATGAGATGCATGATAAAGACAAAACACACGGAGACAAAAACCAGACAACGAGGAAATAAAATAACTTAGTGCCGGAAACGGCAAGAGTTGGAGTACAGATAAGGTAAATTACATTCGGGGTGTTACAACACTCCACCACTACGAAAGGATCTCGTCCCAAGATCTAGGACTAGAAAAACTCTGGGTACTCAGAACGGAGGTGATCCTCGCGTTCCCAGGTGGCTTCACGGTCGGAATAATGTGACCACTTGACTTTGAGGAATTTGATTGACTTGTTGCGAGTCTTGCGCTCAGTTTCTTCAAGGATAGAAATGTGGTGCTCACGATAAGAAAGGTCTTCTTGGAGATCAATGTCTTCAAAGTTGACGGTGCAGTCAGGGGTCTTGAAGCACTTGCGGAGTTGAGAGACATGAAACACGTCGTGCACATTTGCAAAGTTGGAGGGAAGCTTGAGTTGATAGGCGAGATCGCCTCTCTTGCTGGCGATCTTGGAAGGACCCACGTATCTAGGGGCAAGCTTCCCTTTGATACCAAAGCGACGAGTAACTTTCATTGGAGATACGGGGAGGTAAACATGGTCTCCGATCTCGAAAGCCAAATCACGATGCTTACTATCATAGTGGCTCTTCTGGCGCGATTGCGCTGCTTTGAGGTTATCACGAATGACTTTGCACATCTCTTCTGCCTCTGTAATCAAGTCATTTCCAAGAAGTTGACGTTCACAAGATAATATTGTGATATCCCAACAATAAACATGTTCCAACAAGGAACGATCTCCAATCTTCACCTGCAACTAGCAACGCTATAAGAGGGGCTGAGCAAAGCGGTAACATAGTCAAACAACGGTTTGCTAGGACATGGTGGGTTAGAGGTTTGACATGGAAATTTGGGAGGCATGATAAGCAAGTGGTAGGTATCCTAGCATAGGCATAGCAAAAGAGCGAGCATCTAGCAAGCAAAGATAGAAGTGATTTCGAGGGTATGGTCATCTTGCGTGCAAAGTACTCAGAGTTGTCTTGGTCCTCGTAAGCGAACTCAACGGGCTCCTCGTTCACGAACTCGTCTCCCGGCTCTACCCAAGCAAGAACAACAAGAAAAAGGAACACAATCAACCACGTGCAATGTTCAAGCAACATGATGCCAACATGGTATGATATGCGGGATGCGATATGTGATGCCTATGCGGGATTTGGAAAGGAATGAATGAACCTGGCCTCAACTTGGAAATCCAAGAGTGCCACTGGAAAGGTGAGGTGATTTCAGTTCAAATCTATATAAAGATCACCAGAATCGGATGCACGGTTTGGAAATGGCAAGCAAAACAAATATGGCACCGGTCTGCGATAATCAACAAGTGATCAACTAAATGCATCAATATAAATATGCTACCTCACTCAAACATGACAAGAAAATACATGGCAGGGATCCACTCATGAAGCTTGAGAAAAGATGAACAATGAGCTATGGCTAATTCATCCATTAACAGATTAAAATAAGCATGCAAAAGTGCAGGTGATAACAGGTTTCAGACTTTGTGAAATTAACACAAGTCTGGAATTTATCATCAGGAAGCAATCTTTAGAGCATGAAAACTACATACTACGGGAACTTAACATGGCAAAGCAAGGCATGGTATGAAGCTACTCTAAACACATAACAAAATTCCCTTAGTGACCTTGAGCCAAAAGGGATCAGAAAATACAATTGCAAGCATATGAACATAGCAAAAAACATAAACAGATTCAGACTTCGTGAAAAACTGGAGCATGCAAATCAGTCAACGAGTAGGCTTGTTTACGAGCTCGATGCACTCACTACAGAGCATTGCATGACAATATAATCATACACCCATGAAGAAGACATGGCATAGAAGCTAGACATGGCAAGAACAACAACATAGCATGCACGGATCAATAGCAACATCCTCGGCAAAATCGCTAAACATGTCAACAATCTGCCAGGATCATTTTATAGCAAAAGTGGAGCTCGATTGACTCAAGCTAGGGTGCTACATAAATGCAAACAAAGACATGGATGGATAGAGCACCACAATATTAACAAAACATCCTTACTGATCATCCTCAAAAGAGGCACGGATCACTAGGAAACAACATGAACATATGGCACAAAAGCAAAAACAGGACAAGGACTTAGTGAAATTCTAAGTCCCGGAAATCAGCATCAACGATTATGCTACTTTGCATGCTTGTGCTAGTCACCACAAATATCACAAAAATACATGGCAATCACCTCTGTAAAGATGGCATGGCATTCTACAAAACACATGTAGAGCTCAGGATCATAGCATGCACACATTAATCATGCCAAAAATGACAAAAGGCCATTTGCTGAAACAGATCTGACAAATTCATCACATAGCCCTCTTCCAACAGCTTTTCGGGCATCAAGATGAGATCAAATGAAAATGATGCAATGAAACGAAATGATGTACTCGTCGAGGCAAACATTTTGATATGCTACACGCACGAATCGGAGCTACGGATGCAGAGTTATGGCTTGCAGAAAAATGCTAAAAATTGGGGTTACGGAAGAAAAAGTCAACCGAGGAGGTGTCCCAGATCTGGATCTGGTGCGGGTTACGATGTTCGCCAGAATTGGAGCTCGGGTCGCTCGACTTGAGGACGAACTCGCCGGAGATGGGGACGGCGAGATCCGGCGACGAGGGGCGACGAGG
Organism: Triticum dicoccoides; assembly: GCF_002162155.2. Taxonomy (NCBI): domain Eukaryota; kingdom Viridiplantae; phylum Streptophyta; class Magnoliopsida; order Poales; family Poaceae; genus Triticum; species Triticum dicoccoides. The sequence continues at coordinate 216,159,402 of NC_041386.1, read as the reverse complement.
GGCCGCGGAGGAGCAGTCGGGCGCGGGCGGTGGGGAAGCGACCCACGGGAGGCGGTGGGTCGGGCCGGGGGGGGCGCCTGGGCCCGGGCGGGCCGGCACGGGCGAGGCGGCGATGTGGTCTCCCTGGGACAAGTGGCGGCTCCGGGTTGGTCGGCGGAGGCGGCGGACGTGTCCGGTTGCGGCCGGACGTGTCCGGTGGCGCGCGAGGTGATTTTCTAGGGGTTGGAAGGAGGGGATCCGGGATTTTCGAGGAGGGGTCTATATATAGGGGTAGAGGGAGCTAGGAAGATCCAAATGAGGTCCGGTTTGCGGCCACGCGATCATGATCGAACGCTCTAGACGATGGGAGAGGTTTTGGTGGGTCTTGGTCCAAATTGGAAGGGTGTTGGGCTGCAACACACACGAGGCCTTTTCGGTCCCTCGGTTAACCGTTGGAGTATCAAACGAAGTCCAAATGGCACGGAACTTGACATGCGGTCTACCGGTAGTAAACCAAGGCCGCATGACAAGTCTCAGTCCAATCCGAAAACGTTTAACCCCCACACACGAAAAGAGGTAGTAAGGACCACCGGAGGACATAGGAGCGTCGGAATGCAAAACGGACAACGGGGAAAATGCTCGGATGCATGAGACGAACACGTATGCAAATGCAATGCATATGATGATATGATATGAGATGCATGACAAAGACAAAACACACGGAGACAAAAACCTAACAACGAGGAAATAAAATAACCTAGTGCCGGAAACGGCAAGAGTTGGAGTACAGATAAGGTAAATTACATTCGGGGTGTTACATGCGGGGCTTCAAGCTGTTCAGCCAGGTCCGGGCCATGCCCTGGAGCATGAGCGGAACATACTTCATGGCAACACGCTTGTTGCCGTTTGCTATGCTGACTGCTGTGGAGTAGCCAACCAGCCAATCTTCTGGCTTCACAGAGCCGGTGTATTTGGGCATGTCTCTTTGGAGTGTGAACCCTCTGGGAAAGGCTCATCTCAAATGCGAGGGCCGAAGCACGGCGGGCCTAGCTCTTCTTCTTCTTCAAGCGCAAGGGATCGGTGGAGACGGTAGATCCGGTGGCGGGCATCATTCTCTCCGACTCCCTCTTGGCGGCCAAGACGGTCGTCGAGCGTCAGGTGGTCAACAGGCGGTGGAGAGGCTCGCCTTTCCCTGCGAGGGGGGGAGGCGGACAGTCGTCCCGTCGTTCCACTGCTCTTGGGCGGCCCTCTTGGTCGCGCTCTATGGTGATATGAGTCCGACTGCGGCTAGCAGCCGGGTCCTTGTCTTTTCTTCCATGGACGCCACCGGTCGGCGTCCGAGATGTCACGCCGTGGTCTCGACGGGGGTGTAGGTCATCATTCTGCCATCACAGTGCGTCGGTGCGGCAGCCGGCCTCGTTCTACTCGGCAGCCGCGTCGAGGAGCCTCTGAACACGCTCCGCCATCAGGCGACGCTCCTCGCCCTCGAACTTGTCCAACTCGTCTGCTGCCGCTTGGGCAGCTCAGATGTTTTTCGCCGGCGTGGCATAGACGGGGCGATCTACCCTGAACAGGTTGGCGATGGCCACGCCGTGCTGCTAGACTATGCCAAGGCGGCTGGGCCCGATGGGAGCCGGCGTGCCGCCAACAGCGCGGTCCATCTCGCGCTAATAGGCCTCCGACAGGCATCTCATGCTGGCCAGCTTCTTGGCGCCTTCGACAAGCTGAAGGCAGCGCGCCTCCAGCGTCTCGGCATCGGCGTCTTTAGGAATGGGCGCGGTCAGGTCTTGTAGTGCCGCATCAAGCGGGTCGCGAGCACCTCCGTCGGAGTGCTCGCTGTGACCGATGACAAGTACCTCCGTGACAGTGCTTCCACTGCTCTCCGCGCGAGGGAGCGGCTCGTCATTGACCACCACGTTGGTGGGGAACGTGTCGAGCGACGCGGTGTCAGAGTCGACCAGCATCGGGTCGGTGGAGCCTTGATATGTCTCCAACGTATCTATAATTTTTGATTGCTCCATGCTACTTTATCTACTGTTTTGGACTATATTGGGCTTTATTTTCCACTTCTATATTATTTTTGGGACTAACCTATTAACCAGAGGGCCAGCCCAGAATTGTTGTTTTTTGCCTATTTCAGTATTTCGAGGAAACAGAATATCAAACGGAGTCCAAACGGAATGAAACCTTCGGGAACGTGATCTTCTCATCGAACGTGATCCAGGAGACTTGGACCCTACTCCAAGAAGTTTCCGGGGAGGTCACGAGGGTGGAGGGCACCCCCCTGGGCGCGCCCCCTGCCTCGTGGGCCCCTCGGAGCTCCACTGACATGATCCTTCCTCCTATATATACCTATGTACCCCCATTAGACCAGAGGGAGCCAAAAACCTAATTCCACCGTCGCAACTTCCTGTATCCATGAGATCCCATCTTGGGGCCTGTTTCGGAGCTCCGCCGGAGAGGGCATCCATCACGGAGGGCTTCTACATCAACACCATAGCCCTTCCGATGAAGTGTGAGTAGTTTACTTCAGACCTTCGGGTCCATAGCTAGTAGCTAGATGGCTTCTTCTCTCTTTTTGGATCTCAATACAATGTTCTCCCCCTCTCTCGTGGAGATCTATTCGATGTAATCTTCTTTTTGTGGTGTGTTTGTTGAGACTGATGAATTGTGGGTTTATGATCCAACTTATCTATGAATAATATTTGAATCTTCTCTGAATTCTTTTATGTATGATTGAGTTATCTTTGCAAGTCTCTTCGAATTATCCGTTTGGTTTGGCCAACTAGATTGGTAGTTATTGCAATGGGAGAAGTGCTTAGCTTTGGGTTCAATCTTGCGGTGTCCTTACTCAGTGACAGAAAGAGTTGCAAGGCACGTATTGTATTGTTTCCATCGAGGATAACAAGATGGGGTATTTATCATATTGCATGAATTTATTCCTCTACATCATGTCATCTTGCTTAAGGCGTTACTCTGTTTTTAACTTAATACTCTAGATGCATGCTGGATAGCGGTCGATGAGTGGAGTAATAGTAGTAGATGCAGGCAGGAGTCGGTCTACTTGTCACGGACGTGATGCCTATATACATGATCATACCTAGATAACCTCATAACTATGCTCAATTCTATCAATTGCTCAACAGTAATTTGTTCACCCACCGTAGAATATCTATGCTCTTGAGAGAAGCCACTAGTGAAACCTATGGCCCCCGGGTCTATTCTCATCATATCAATCTCCATTACTTTATTTTACTTGTTTTGCTTTTACTTTTCACTTTGCATCTTTATACCAAAAATACCAAAAATATTATCTCTATCAGATCTCACTCTCGTAAGTGACCGTGAAGGGATTGACAACCCCTAAGCGTTGGTTGCGAGTTGCTACCCTTTTGTGCAGGTACGAGGGACTTGCGTGTGACATCCTACTGGATTGATACCTTGGTTCTCAAAAACTGAGGGAAATACTTACGCTACTGTGCTACATCACCCCCTCCTCTTCGGGGAAAACCAACGCTAGCTCGAGACGTAGCAAGCCTACGGACTCCAAGTCCACAGAAGGCTCGCTGGCGACGTGGAGTTGGTCGAGGAGGCCCGCGAGGAGGCTCTCGGGGTCGCCTATGCCCGCGTCGGATGTGGGCTCATCGGAGAGGCGGACCTTGCCGACAAGATTGGCAAGGCAACTGGCCACGCAGGCGATTTCCGCGCCAAGCAGCGCGTCGGCGCAGACTACGTCTGGCGTGACGGGCTGGCTGCGCTCACCAGGGAGAAAAAGGGTTCCCGTCCAGAACAGGTCTCCGGACGACGGTGCACCTTGCCCCACGATGGGCGCCAAATGTCGGGGTTGGGTGCGACATATGCCAAAGGATGGCTTATCATGGTGGGAGCGAGTAGAACGTCGCCGGTGCTCGGAAGCCGGACACGAACGCCGGCGTACTTTTCCCCGGTTTGGGGCTCTCCTAGGAGATAACACCCCTAGTCCTGCTCTACGGGGTCTCCGCATGATCACTAAGGCAAAGTGAGTACAAGGGCGCTCCTCGAGCTGTATGCTGGAGGTAGGAGAAGGCAAGGTTAGCTTTCTCCTTCCTATATCTCTTGTCTAGTTCTAATGGGTCCGAACCCTTTGCATGGGTGCCCTGGGGGGGTTATATAGGCCTACCCCCAGGGGTATAAGGGTAATATGACTGCGTGCAGGCCCAGTCGTCAGTCTCTCCGGCCGCCGACTTCTCCGCCGACTGCTGGGGCCCGCTGATCGGGGGGCCCCACCGACTGGTCTGGTACGGAGCCGACAGGCTGTACCCGCCGCTTGGGGGTCTTGCCGGCTGCTGATCACTGTGCCGCGCTTCTAATGACGCATGTGTCGGATTTTGGGTACCGGCAGACCCTTGAGGTTCAAACACTGGGGTGCGCGCGGCGATCTCTCCCCTACCGATCTACGTCCAATCTCCTCGCGTGATCTAAGCTGGAAACAACGAACAACACGAGGGACACGAGGTTTATACTGGTTTGGGCCACCGTTGTGGTGTAATACCCTACTCTAGTATGTGGTGTGGTGGATTGCCTCAGGGGCTGATGACGAACAGTACAAGGGAAGAACAACCTCGCAAGAGGTGTTCTTGAGCTGGTGCGATGAACTGCTAGGATGAGTTCAGTCGCCTCTCTCTCTCTCTCTATGCTAGGGTTCTACCAGATTTTTGGGTGTCTTCTCGGTGTCTTCTCGATGTCTTCTCGATGTCTTCTCCGTGTCTTCTCGATGTCTTCTCCGTGTCTTCTCAATGTCTCTACTCTGTGGTGGCTAGCTCTATTTATAGAGGCCCTGGGCCTCTCCCCAAATAATGAGCAGAAAGGGCGCCAACAATTGGCCATTTTGAAGGGGAACATATAGTACAAGTTATCCTGACCAAAGGTGGTCTTCGGCTGCCAAAAGCACTGGTGATGACGCCGTCTTGGGCTCCACGGTGACCTCCGTCCTACCGCTCTGCTAGTCTTGGTCTCGTTGCACTAGAATGGCAAACTTTGCCCGATGCCTTGGCCTATGCTTGCCCCCTTAGCACCAAAGGGAAACAAGGAAACTGCGCAGGCCGGCGCCCGCCTGGTCTCGATCATCATGGCTTGCGTCACGGGTTCCTCGCGAGGTACCCCTTCCTTCTCGCGAGCCTGCCTGATGAGGCTGCCTCTGAGGAAGCTTTCCATCGTCCGCCCCGCGAGGCTTGTCCCCTCGCGAGGGTATTGAGCTTGGGCTGATGAAGGTGGGCCGCGCTGGGCCCCCACTTGAGCCACGCCGCAGGCCACATGCAGGCAAGTCTGGGGACCCCCGTTCCTAGAACCCCGATAGTAGCCCCCGGGCCCAAGGCGCGCCCAGGATTGGCCTGGCGGGGAAGCAAAGGGGTAAGCGCGAAGCGCCGCGGGCCCCAACAGCCTGCGGCCTTGGGCGCCGCATGGCGGTTGACTGGACATGGGCATATGCGCTTCCCCACGATGCCTCGGCGACCGTACGACTTGACAAGTCCCTACATGCAGAGAAAACAGTCATGATTACCTATGATCATGGTGCTCGGCGGTTGGCCTCCTCCGGCTATAAGTACGGGGCTGGGCGAGCCCCTTCAGTCCATCCCTTCTTGCTTCTCCTTCCTTGCTTTTGCTTCTCCTTACGCCAATGGCACCAATCCGCCAGTTCTCTGCAGAAGACAAGGGAAAGGCCCCCCGAGAGGGTCCTGACCCACTTCTGCCGAAGAAGCGGCTGGTCCTCTGCCACCGAGATGAGGGTGCTCAGTGGGAGGCACCGAGGCCCTGGTACGAGCGACCGCCGCCTCGGTTTCCGCTACCCTTGGACGCCCGCGTCATAGGTCCTGCGGGAGAAGGCGTCGAGCAACACCGACAGTGCCGCCGTCGATGCTGGCGAGTCACGGTGGTGCGCGTTGTTCCTCCTAGAGTCCACGCCGAACGCTCCTCTCGCGAGCTCGTGCTCCACGCCGCCATGCCTCCAAGCTCTTGGATTCGCCTCCCTCCTTCCTTCGCCTTCGAGATGCCGCCGAGCGGGGCTCTGGAGCTCTGGCTGCAGCATGCTGACTACAGCACCCTTGTGACCGGAGCGGAGGTCGCGGTTGTCGCTCCGGGCAAGGTCTTCATGACCCGAGGCTGGGGCGAAATCGCCCGGGTCTGCCGGACGGTGGGCTCCCTCGTAATTCATCTTGAATATGATGGCGCCTCCCTGATGTTCTTCAAGGTCTTTGACGCTGAAGGACGCCGGTTGGAGTGCTGCCCCAAGGACAGTGGCAGGGGCGATGAACCGGCGAGGACCTGGCCTACCCGTCAGCCCCCAGCAGCTCCTCAGGTAGTAGCGGAGGAGCTGGGGAATTCAGTGGCTCCCCCGAGCTCCTCGCGACTCCGGAGACGAGCGACGACAGCTACGAGCCCCCGAGCTCGCACGGTGCTCGGAGCAGGGCGGCTGCGTCCAGCCGCCGACGCCATTGATCTGGATGGGGTTGGCGTCGATGTTGGGCAGCCCACTGTTGATGATGGCGTCCCTTGCGGTGGTGCGGGCGAATAGCGTTCCTTAGGATTAGTACTCTTGTTCCCTGCGAGGAATCGAGGCAACACCCCGCGGGGGTATGTAAGGCGTCTACCATGTCTTTTATGAATATTATATCCTTAATATGAATCAATGCAAGGTGCTTGTCCTGTCTCAGCTCAGCTCCCCCTTTCTATCCTCGCGAGGACTTGGCGCTCTACCCTGGCAGGTCCCAGTCCCCAGGCAAGCTTCAGCCGTCGCTGGTATGCCAGGTCGCGATGCCATGGTCAAGGCTAGGAGGTGAGCGGCCCGAGGTCCGGTAAGAGCCCCCGAGTCGCGATGCTCGGGAGGTCCCCTTTAGCGCTCAAGCAGCCCTCGCTGGGCGAGAAAGGAAGGTAACGTCACCGTGACAGAGCTGCACTGGGCGAGGGTTTTGCGCTGCGTTGGTCCAACTCTTGTAAAGGCGTGGCTTATCTCTTGAGTTTGGTGTAGTTCCTCGATGAAGTGCCTGGCCCGAGCGGTGGCCGCTGAGGCGCTGCTGGGTTAGGTCCTCGCGAGCTTCTTCACACTCCCCCGCATTTTCCTTAATGCTCTACGTCCTCAGGTCCCAGCCCTCGAGCGAGCTCAGCCGCCGCTAGTATGACAGGTCACGATGCCGTGGGTCAAGGCCAGGGGGTGAGGGATGGAGAGCCAGTAGGAGCCCATGAGTCACGATGCTCAGGCGCTCCCCTTTTAACGTGCAAGCGGACCATGCCGAAGAGAGGGAGAGACAGCTCGCGATGTCCCTAGCGTTGCTCCTGGAGTAAGTCCTGCACACCAGTCATAAAGAGAAACAAGACCTGTTGTTATGGTTGCCAGCCAACCTTTGGTCGCTCCGAGGGAGTGATTGGGGCACTGAGGGCCTGGTGAGGTGGCGCCTTGCGGGGCTGCCGCGGCCAGAGCTCGACCACTCAGATTTTTCAGTGTTGCAGGGACGGACCCGTGCGCAGATGTCGTGCCAGAGCAAGCGGCTCCATAGGTAGGCGTCAGTCGAGCAGGCGATTAGGTTGGGTATGTTAAGCACGCAGGAGGAAATTCATTTTAAGTAGACGCAGGAAAAGCAAATGCCGCTGGGCCAGGCCCGAGCAGCTCGGGGATGATGCAGCCCAAGGGGCGCCCCCGACAAGGTAAGTAAAGAGCATAATCAAAACGGATACATGCCGCAGGGACGGACCCACATGGCCTAGGAATGATGCGGCCCTGTGGGCGCTCCCAGCTAAAAACGGAACTTAGAAAGATGTCACCTGGTGCCGTTGAAGATGAAGTGATGCTGAAGAAGCGGGTGATGCACGATGAAGACGTCGACCCTCACGAGCCCCCAGGCCCAGGAGCCTCGGGAGGCTCCGGGGGCACAGGTAGGTATCCGAGGGCCTTCTCCATCCCCGCCAGGACCGTACCATGCCTGACCTCCTGAGCCTCCAGAATGCTCCTCAACAGGCGCCGACGAGCGGCGACCGCGTTCGGCAGGCCGAAAGGCATGCGAACGTAGCTGTGAGGTGGACCCTCACAACGCCCCGCGCGCGAAGGCCAGAGGCGCTCCTGAGACGCGGATCGGTTGAGCCCTGGTACGTCGATGCAGACGCGCAGCCCACTATCCTCGCCTGGATGTGGGGTCATGGCGGGCAAGCGGCGGCTGCCGCGCATGACTCTCGACTCCTATAGCTCCTGAGTGTTGCTTGCGATGAACTCCTAAGGGTTTGGTCTTCCTTGCCTTGTACCTTCCTGAGGGAAACGTGCCTGGAAGCACCCCTCCAAGTGGTGCCCGAGCGCATCCCTCGCGACCTTGGCAAAGTCGGTGGCTCTCTAAGAAAGAGCCCCCAAGCGCTGCCTGGGGAGGGTGCCGGGTGCGCCTTCCTATGCGAGAGAGGGTGGCGCTCCCTGATTGGGCGCAGATCCTGACCCAACACCTCCAGAGGCACCTGCCTCCTTATGGCTTGGGCCAGGCGAAGCCTTCTTCTTCTTGGGGGTCGCCTCAGGAAGTCTTCTGTTTCTGCGGTTCGGGTCTTCGATTGCTGCGGCTTGGAACGCGCGCTCAAGTGAACACAATGTGTCCCTTTCTTCACAGGGAACGGTGATGACTCCACCGCTTCCTGGCATCTTGAGGACATTGTATCCATGGTGAGTCATTGCCATGAACTTGGCCAGGGCTGGGTACCCGAGGATGGCGTTGTATGGCAGACGGATGTGGGCGACGTCGAAGTCGATGAGCTCGGTGCGGTAGTTGTTGCGCTGCCCGAAGGTGACTGGAAGGCGAACCTGCCCTATCGGAACTGTAGAACCATCGGTGACTCCTGAGAAGGGCTTGGTTGGCTGAAGCTGATCATACGGCACTTGGAGATTGTCGAACGTCTTGACGGATAGGACGTTGACTCCTGCTCCGCCGTCAATGAGGGTCCTGGTGACCTGCACATTGCTGATGATTGGGGAGCAAAGCATCAGGAGGACTCCGACCGTTGCCGCGCACTTGAGCTGATCCGCTGAGCTGAACGTGATAGCGCATGCGGACCACCTGAGAGGGCGCGTGGCCTCAAGCTTGGGGAGGACTGCATTCACCTCGCGAGCAAACTGCTTGAAGATGCACTGTGAGGCTGGGGCCTGCGCGCCACCCAAGATGCAAGCGATTGTGCGCGGCTCCTGGAAGCCCCCAGCCCCCTCGTCCTGATGTTGGTCTTCGTGCCTCCTTGGCGGTGGCGGCAGAGGAGGAAGGCCCGCGTTGCCGCGCGGGCAATCCTCACGAGGCTGATCTCTCCAACCTCCCTCGCGAGGCTGGTCCTGCCAGTGATCCTCGCGAGGTCGGTCTCGCCACCCTTGGCGAGGGCCACGGTCTTCCCATCGTCCGTCACCTCTTCCTCCTCCTCGGCCATAGCCCCTGTCGTTGCGCTCGGGGCATCGGCCGACACGTCCATCTCTCACGGCCCTGAGCTCTTGACATTCGTTGGTGTTGTGGGTGTGGAGGTCGTGGTACACACAGTACTGACTGCCCTTGGATGACTCAGGCTGATCCCTGCCTCGCTTGGTGTCTGGCTCCGCTGCAAGAATGGCAACCCCCTTGCGCTTCACGTCCTTGGCCTTGGGCTTCTTCTCTTCTGGGTCGGCAGCCGGGGGATCGAGGAGGGAAAGGTGCCCTGCGCACTTGGCCGCCAAGTTGAACAGCTCCAGGGATGTGCACAGGTCTTCATGGATTGCTAGCTCCTCCTTCATCTTGACGTCGCGTACGCCATCGTAGAAGGCCGAGATGATGGCTTCTTCAGTCCCCTTGGGGATCTTGAGGCGAGCATTATTGAAGCGCTAGATGTATTTTTGCGGGGTTTCCCCTTGCTGTTGCTTGATGCGGCGCAGATCACTCACGGCCGGGGGCCGGTCTCGAGTGCCCTGGAAGTTGGCGATGGCGAGTGCGCATCTCGTCCCAGGAGGATATTGTGCCAGGAGCCAGGTTCAGGAGCCAGGTGCGGGCCTCGTCCTTGAGCGCCATGGGAAACTAGTTCGCCATGACCCTTTCGTCTCCGTTGGCGGCTTCGATGCATAGCTCATAGAGTTGCAGGAACTCCGCAGGGTCCGTCGTGCCATCGTAGCGAGGGGGCATGTCAGGCTTGAACTTGCCTGGCCATGCGACGCCGCGTAGCTCGGGGGTGAGGGCACGGAAGCCTGCTGTGGCCACTGGTGCCTTTTGCTGGCACTGGGCTTGCTCCTGGGGATTACCACGCGCCGCCGCTTGGAGCAGCGCGGGGTCTTGGCGTGGAGGTGCAAGGACGCGATCTTGGCGCGCCAGCGCCAGGAGCTCGCCAGCGCCTTCTTGTGGACGAGGGATCTCTTGGCATCATGTTTCTTGCTGCACAGGCGCTGGGCGCAGAGGGTCTCGCCCTGGGGTTGCGCGCCTTGGAGCCAGGGCGCCTCCTTGGGGAGGAGGTGGTGGAGGCACCTCTTGATCCTCGCCTCCTGCGCGGAATGGAGGGCGAGGCAGTGAGAGGGACGACAAGGGGGAGCCCCCTGCGGCGCTGATGAGCTCGATGATGCTGGCGAGCCAGTCTTCGTAAAGGTCGTCGACGGAGCGGTAGTAGAAGAGCTCTCTTGCCAGGAGCAGCACGACATGCGCATCCATGGGGGCGCGACGGGCGTGGGACGACGAAGCGGCTGGAGTCAGCGACGGTGTGGCGGTGCGGCCCTCCCGCCGCACCGAAGGATGCTGGGAGGAGGCCTGCGCTCGTTCCCCACCGGGCCGGTGGCGGTGTTGGCGGCAGGCGACGGGGAACGACGAGGACGTCCGCCGACGGGCGCCGTCTGGGCGACGCGGGTGGCTAGAGTATCCCGGCGCTCTGTGCGAGCCCGACGAGCGTCAGCCATGGACACGACGGAAGATCACATGCGAACGGTGGAAGAAAGATTCCAGCGCACCCCTCTCTGGAGCGCCAAATGTCGGATTTCGGGTTCCGGCAGACCCTTGAGGTTCGAACACTGGGGTGCACGCGGAGATCCCTCCCCTACCGATCTATGTCCAATCTCCTCGTGTGATCTAAGCTGGAAAAAACAAACAACACGAGGGACACGAGGTTTATACTGGTTCGGGCCACCATTGTGGTGTAATACCCTACTCCAGTGTGTGGTGTGGTGGATTGCCTCATGGGCTGATGAGGAACAGTACAAGGGAAGAACATCCTCGTGATAGGTGTTCTTGAGCTAGTGCGATGAACTGCTAGGGTGAGTTCAGTCGCCTCTCTCTCTCTCTGCTAGGGTTCTACCAGATTTTTGGGTGTCTTCTCGGTGTCTTCTCGATGTCTTCTCGATGTCTTCTCGATGTCTCTACTCTGTGGTGGCTAGCTCTATTTATAGAGGCCCTGGGCCTCTCCCCAAATAATGAGCGAGAAGGGCGCCAACAATTGGCCATTTTGAAGGGGAACGTATAGTACAAGTTATCCTGACCAAAGGTGGTCTTCGGCTGCCGAAAGCACTGGTGATGACGCCGTCTTGGGCTCCACGGTGACCTCCGTCCTGCCGCTCTGCTGGTCTTGGTCTCGTTGCACCGGAATGGCAACCTTTGCCCGATGCCTTGGCCTGTGTTTGCCCCCTTTGCACCAAAGGGGAAACAAGGACACTGCGCAGGCCGGCGCCCACTTGGTCTCGATCGTCATGGCTTGCGTCACGGGTTCCTCGCGAGGTACCCCCGCCTTGATCTCTCTGCCTCCTCGCGAGCCTACCTGATGAGTCTGCCTCTGAGGAAGCTTTCCATCGTCCGCCCCGCGAGGCTTGGCCCCTCGCGAGGGTCTTGAGCTTGAGCTAATGAAGATGGGCCGCGCTGGGCCGCCACTTGAGCCACGCCGCAGGCCGTGGGCAGGCAAGTCTGGGGACCCCCGTTCCCAAAACGCCGATAGCAGGCTTGGTCGAAGGATCATGGCTACAGCACCACCGTCATGGCGGGCGATCACTGTAGCCACTCCCTGTCTAGTCTGGTTAATGGCGCGTGGGGCCCGTGGGAGAGCAGGCCGACTCCTAGGGGCCGACTCCCATTGGGTCCGATTGGTAGGGCTCTTTGCCATCTTCTGGACTCTCGCTGACTGGTGGGACCCATCGTCCTTGGGCCATACAGACAGGCCGTCGTGGGAGCAGGACTCCGCCTGCCCGTGGTGACGTCAGGGCTGGCATGGCAACATTGCCGCATCGGGCGGGGCTCCTCGTTGGTACAGCGCACTATGGCCGCGCCAGCCCTTAGGAAGGGGAGGGGATGGGCTGCACTATAGACATCCCCCGCCCCGTCCCCCTTGATGTGGGCACAGGCTTCGAAGGGGACACGGGCCGAATCCTCGGAGCCGGCTTCTCTGGAAGCCGCCTGGAAGGAGTCGGCTCGTCTCGACCTTGCCTTCTGGACTCGGCCGTCTACGGGCAGCCGGCTATTTCTCCAGCCGGCTTCCAGAAGGCGCCTTTTCCTTGGCATCCAGAGGGGCGTGGTCAGCCCCGATGTCTTGAAAGGTTATGGGCGTCGGGTTAGCCTACCTGTGGCCCATTACTCCGACACTGGCAGCAGCCATGATTGATCCTTCGTATGCTAAACTGAAGAAACCTCACCACGAGTTTCATCATGCATGGGAGTCGAAGACAATAGATGAAGATCACATCATGTACGTAGCAATGGATTCCTACCTTTGTTTAAATATCTACAAGGGTTGGATGAAGAAGCAGAGCCCAGTGTCTGGTTCAAGCAAAGAAGCATCGGCGAAGAGGAAGAGGAAGAGGGACGAGGAAGAAGTTGAGGACGTGGACTCGGACTCCGAGTAAGGTGGCAGTGCCATCGTTCATGGTGGTTCTACTACAGTGTCAACCGAACTAGTTGCTTAGTTTTATTTCAGGGGTGTGTTGTGCTGAGCCCCCAGCATAACTATGTTTATGTTCTTTCTCGTTATTTGAACTTTATGTTCTTTCTCGTTATTTGAACTCTTTAGTATGTACACTAGTACTAGTACTATGTCTTACTACTGTTCTTCTTGCAGTTGGTACTACCGCTTGTATCTTCGTGTTCCTACTGTACTTAATACGTTCATACTAGTAGTATAATTTGGGTCAGTCGATTTGTGAAAGAAGTTCGACGGTGCGAAGGAAGAAGACGACAGAGAAGCTACCCCAGTATCTATATTAGGGTGGCAGATTGTCCATGATCTATCTTATGAGTGTTGGGTGTGGAATGCAGTTCACCGGAAAAAATGGATCATGCCCGGGGCTAAATGGATGGCGGGGGTGGGGGAGCATGGCGGTGGCAGGCGGTTCAGGGGAGGGCGGGGCGGCGGCAGCAGGCGGTTAGGCATGTGGCGGGCTGAGAACATGAGCAGTGCATCAATTTCGGAGGTTGAAGAAGCCCTTCTAGCCATCCAGGTTGCATCCAATGGCTCACAAGAGTCGACTGACCCAAATTACTCCTTCAGATTGCAGGATCCACGTGGCATTCAAGGTCTCGAAGGTAGATTCCGCGTCCGTACCCGGTTTGCGGGCTCGGCGCGGGCGCGACCGGCTTCCGCCGTGATAGCCACCATGCGTGCCTCCTCCACGCGGGCGGAGACGACAATGACACACTAGTTCCTCCTCGTCGGCGTGCTGGAGCACGCGCTCGTCATCCTCTTCGTACGGTACGTGCATAGACGCGGCTCCACCAGCTGCTCGCGTGCTTGGGAGCGCGACGGCATCGCGAGGAGGGACTATGGACGACGTGAGCGGGCGAGCCTTCGGCTTCATGGTACAGGGATGGCGGCGACACGGCGGTGATGGACGAGAAATGGTTGGCCAGAGCAGGCGGGCGCTGGCATGCGCAACGGCGGCGGCGGCAAGTGCGTGTATGGGTGCTTAGTTTAATTTTATATAGGGTTGGTCAAACTTAAAAGAAAACTGTACTAGTACACTTGAACATTAGACTGAGGTAGCGCTTATATTAGTTACCATAGCCACGATATGGAATCCTATGCAAGCGCGTGAACCACAGCCGCGCGGTCGATCGAATGGTGCGTCACCGTGTCGTGCTCGAAGGACACCCATCGAACCTTTTTGTGTGTGTGAAAACAATCCCCGAATATTACTCAACTTTTTTTTCTAGAAAAGTTCTTGACGCTACAATATTTCCATATATTTGAATTTAGCTCCAGTTTGTGTTTATTTCGATTTGGACGTTTTAGGTGCGCCCTAGTTTTTTTAATACTGATTTTGTGTGTGTGACTGAGAGATAACATGTGTATGTGTCCATATGTGTGTTGTGGTGGAAGGGCGATGTGGAGACGGTGTGCGTGTGATAGAGACATAGAGAGGTGTGAATGTGCAAATGATCATGCATGAGTGAGACATAGACAGATGCCGATACGTTGTGTATACATGAGAGAACGGTCTTCTATGTGTACTTGCGTGTGTGTGTGAGAGAGAGAGGAGCATCCGTAACAGAACAACCATCTATCTCGATCCGTCCGTCCCTCGCACGATCGCATGTAACACATGCATCAACGCACACATTTTGACACCCTCACCCGTCCCCTGCCCACCTCAAGGCCCGCACACCACCCTCTATCTCGCACGCACAATCTCTTCATGAGAACCCTATTTATCATGTAGCTTTCCGTCACATACACACACATTTCTCTCCATAGGTTTGATTTCTCTCAATACCAGACACACACACACACCGCACACACACTCCCCCTCCCTCGAGCACACAATTCATCCCCATCCAAGGCTATATGGCGACCACTCTTCCTTGTGCTTCTCTGCACACCAGCATGCACAACACCTCAACCTGCAAAGAGGGCATCGAGGAAATCGACGATGGCGACCACACTGCACTAGAGAATGCGGGGCCATTTGGAAGCAGGATGATGTGTCGGCGGCTGACTGAATCCTCCCCCCTCTCTCTCCCGCACAAAATTACCAATCCCTCTCTCTCCCGCACAAAATTATCAATCCCTCAACCCACAAGGTCCTTCCCCTGTCATTCATATTTTTCCAGTTCTCTCATCAAACCTGTTGTCTCTTCTCCTTCCACGTCTACAGAATCCGGATGGACACACATCTCACGTATATTACATGTCTCCATCTATCTCACAGACCTAACTTCTTCCTCTCTCTTTCTCTCTCTCTCTCTCTCTCTCTCTTTCTCTCTCTCTCTCTCATTAGTTTTGTCTCCTACTGTCTTGTCCACATACACACAATCTTTACCGCCCTATCTGTTCCATCTTCACAAGCTCTCTCTACATGTTTCATTCACACATTGGGATGTGTTCAAAATGTTGCTTTTATAATGGATGATGTAGAGTTATGGTTGGTTTTGTTGCATCCTACAAAGTAATAACTATGAAGTGCATTTCGATTCTCATTTGATTGGGATTTTCTGAGTTTGAGCATATTGTGAAGTACTATAGACCTCGTATACATCTTGGAATTCAACAATGAATGTAACTATTGAATTGTATAGACCATTACATTCGAAGTCAGTAGCCTAATATATTTATTTCACAATTACAACAAATGATTAATTCACTACAATCTAAGAAAACAAATGTGTACTCCCTCTGTTTTTATTTCAGTCCGCGTATTAGCATTGGTCAAAGTCAAGTTTTGTAAACTCTCAGAAAGTTTATAACAAAAAATATTAACATATACAATAACAAATAAATACCATTAGATTCATTATTGAATGTACTTTCACATCATACATATTTATTATGGATGTTTATATTTTTCTATAAACTTGGTCAAACTTTAGCAAGTTTGACTTCGGTCAAACCTAATATGCAGAGTTAATAAAATCGGAGGGAGTACTAGTAGTTACTAGTACTACTCGCTAGTTGCTTAGCCCAATCACCCAACACGCCACACGAGGAGTTCAGTGTCACAAAATTTTGAGGTCAGCGGGAAAATCTCCCGCGACCCTGATTCAAGCAGTGCGAAGTTACCATCATAACCTTCGGAACAGGTCTACAGATTATGCTTGGTAGGGGCCTATTTTCATAACTTCAGGTTCACTCTACCCAGCCAACCCTACCCCGGCACCCAGAGTAGTACACCTGAATACTCCCCATTTTCTATCCCCACACAAAAATAGACTTCTCCACGGTACCGCAGCCTTCGTGCTCCTCCCCTTCCCCATTGGCGCACTCGTCCACCGTAGCGCATCTGCCTCATCGACGACCTCGTATGCCGCACTGGAGCCGGTCTACCGTTGTCGTTGTACATGGAGCCTCTTCCCCGGCACCGTCTTCCACGGTCTCCAATCTGCTTCCCAGAAGCCGACGCCAAGCGCAGAAGCACCACCGTCATGGACAATGAACTAACTCCCGTTGCCGATCATGATGCACACAGGCCGCCGCGACCATCGTTCTCCTCCTCGATTGGTAATGTGTGTATTGTATCACTTAGCCGTACATGTGCAGTTCCAATTTTGTTCATACCTACCCTTCAAATTTCCTAGTTGCTATTGTTCCCGTAAAAGTAATTGGTTATAGCCTTCATTGTCCAACAGAATATCAGCTTGTAATTCTGTGTTGCTCCTGTATCGCGCGGTGCTTGAGTAGGTTCTTCATCTACAACCAGTAGTGTGGCAAATGAGGGAAAGTTTTTTAGAACTAGCAAGATGCCCATGCATTGCACGAAACATCAAGAGGCATTTGTATGTGTAGTTTATATCTTGTAGGAGAAAAGGATGAATGAGGAAAGGCCCTCTTTGCAAATCTGGGGAGGGGTGTGGGTATATTTCTGCAAAATTGCCATAGTTTCCTTCCTATCCGTCAGATATAAATCGGACGGCCTATATTGCAGGATGGCAGGCACACCATCATCACCAACTCTGTTTTTTAAAAGAAAAGAAAGTAGGATATAAGAGTAGAGAGTAGAGAAGTAGAGATAAATATTAAATATAAAATAAATATAGCAGTAGATAAGAGAGTAGAGATAAATATTAAATATAAAATAAATATAACAGTAGAGAAGAGAGTAGAGATAGCAGGGACGTCGGGAAAGGATGGCGAGCGCGGGAAAAAACGGCCAGACGCGCTTATAAAATCCAATGCCCTCCCACCGCTCTGTGCCATGCCACTGCTCTCTCCCTGCTTTGTGCCTCGCCACCGCTCTCTCCCCGCTCTATGCCTCGCCACCGCTCTCTCCTCGCTCTTTCTCTCCTCGCCGCCGCTGCGCCATTATGTCGTCGCGTCGCCAGGAAACTTGGGGATACCGCGGCGTCCGCGCGTGCCCCTCCAGCGGCTTCTCCGCCGAGATCTAGTTCTGTGGGATGCGCCTCGGCCTCGACAATTTCGACACCGCCAACGAGGTCGCCCGCGCATACGACGCGGTGGAGTGGCGCCTCCGGTGGCCTCATAGAACATTGAACTTCCCCAACGTGCCGACACAGGAGCGGGGGCAGGAGCTCGCACCTCTGCTGTGGCTTATCACCAACGAGGATCGTCGCGACAACCGGAGGCGGGAGCACCGTCTCGGCATCACCGAGATGGACGAGGAAGCCATGATGCTGTGGCGTCAACGCTTCCCGCAGGACATCATCAACGAGCGCGAGTTCTACACGCAAAGGAGGGCAGAGAGGGAGAAGAGGAGGGCGGAGCGAGCCGCCTATCACGATGACAAGCGTACGCGAAAAGCGGATGCTCAATTCAACTTGTATATGTACTCCACCATTTGTCTGGTGTCCAAAAAATTATATAGTAGTTATAACTACTAGCAATGTGCCAATGCGTTGCCACACGATCAAAGTAGATTAATACATATTCATCAATTTGATAGAAAAAAAGAGTCTAGTTTTGAAATACGTGTATCACTAAAAATATCTTATGTTTCACCCAAAATATATTCCTTTGGCGGTTTTGATGAGATAAGGGAGGAATGTTGTTGGTTTCAAGATTCGAGAAGTGGTATATCTATAATTTCTATTCTTACTAGCAAGATGCCCATACGTTGAACGAAACATCAAGATCTTGTGGGAGAAAAGGATGAACGAGGGAAGGCCTTATCTGTAAATGTGGAGAGGAGTGCAGGTAAATTGCCATAGTTTCCTTCCTATCCGTTAGATATAGATCGAACGACCTATATTGCAGGATGGCAGCCACACCATCATCACCGACTATGCTTTTTATAAGAGTAGAGATAAGAAACAGAGTTGGTGATGATGGTGTGCCAGTCATCCTGCAATATAGGCCGTCTGATTTATATCTGACGGATAGGAAGGAAACTATGGCAATTTTGCAAAAAGATACCCACACCCCTCTTCACATTTGTAAATAAGGCCTTCCCTCGTTCATCCTTTTCTCCCACAAGATAAACTACTCATACAAATGCATCTTGATGTTTTGTGCAACACATGGGCATCTTGCTAGTTGTTGCAAAAAGCCCATGTGTGTGTGTGTTGTGTGTGTGAGAGAGAGGGAGAGAGAAGGAGGACGGAGTGCATGTGTGACAAAGACACAAAGAGTGTGTGTGCGAGAGGAGTCAGCTTAAAATGAGGCGATAGTGTGTGTGTGTGCACGATCGAGAGGGTGTGTCTCAAGAAGGGACGGAAAATCTACATAGTGTGATGCCCCGAGACCGTTATGCCAGGTGTCTTCTAGTTATTCGCTGTTGTTGCCGTGTCTTTTGCTTGCGTGTTGCATCTTGCCATGACATCATGTGCATTGCATCATCATGTTTTCAAAACATGCATCCATCCCGGTCTCCCCGTTCTTTCCGTTGTTAGTTCTGAGCCCGGACACTCTTGCACGCGCCACGGCACGTCCGAAATATTATTTTATAAGTGGCCAGAAAAATGTTCTCGGAATAGGTTGGAAGTTGGCATGCGTTGTTGTTATGTTGTTAGTAGACCGCCTGTCAAGTTTCATCGCATCCGGAGCTCGTTTGATAGCCCAACCGTTAAACTATAGCGGCATTATAGCCGGTCTAACGTCGGGCGTTTTCAGTCTCCGGAAGCTGCTGCCGGGCCTCTCTATCTCCTCTCTTCTCAGCCCACTATCCCACCTACTTTCCCCTCCGATCCAGACCGTCCGATCGAGATCTGATGCCCGAAAATGGAAGAAAAACCCTCCTAATTTTCCCTAACCCTAAACCTTCCCTATATATAGCCCCATCCTGCCATTTTTGGCAGCGTAGCCCCTCCACCTACCTCTAGCCTTCCCCCTCCTCAGATTCCGTGCCCAGCCATTCCTCCGCCGCCACTTGGCGCTGCCCGAGCGTGTAACCGCCACCAGCGCCACCGCCCGCATCCACTAGGAGTCCACCACGTCGCCTCTCAGCCTCCTCCACCCTGCGTGGCCCGCCCGAGCCCGCAACCGGCCCGCCTTGGGCTAGATCTGGGCCCGAGCGCCTCCGCCCCCTGCGCCCCGTCTTCCTCCCGCGGGCAGGAGCCCGAGCGCCTGTGCTCCGTCGCCTCGTCTACCTCGTTCGCCAGAGCACGCCGCACCGTCCGCCGGTGACCTCGACCCCAGGCCGGACCTCCCTTCGCCGCCCCGTGCCCTTCCCTTTCCCTCTCCTTCTCATCTCTCTCCCAGACCGAACATCTCTCTCCCTCACCCTGCAGGATCCGCCATGGCCGCCCGACCCCGAAGCCCATACGTCCACGCCGGTCACCTCTTGTGCGTGCCTCCACCGGATCCGGCACCCCTCGCCTAGATCTGCCCGTTCCCTACCTCGTCGGTCGCGCGTGTCGTTGTTTCCCCGTGCGTCGCCCTCGCCGGAGCCGCGCTATGCCACCGTCGTCATCCTACTTCAAGGAGATGAGCTTCGTGCCCACTCGCATTGACTCCCGCGTGGGCCGGATTTCTCTCCGCCGGCCCAGCCGCTCCCCTATGCCGCACAAGGCCCAGCGCAGCTGGCCACCTCCGACAAGCCGGGCCGAGGCCCATGGTGAGGCCACCCCAGCGCCCGTCCTTTTTTTCCTTTGTTGGGCTTCCTGTCCAGATTCGGCCCATGTCATGTTTTTTCCGTTCTGCGATTTGTCCTTTTATCCAGAGTTAACTGTTCTATAGAAAACACCATTGTCTTCATGCATATAATAACTCATTAACCGAGCATCGTATTAAAATGATTTATATATGAAATATGACCAGAATTTCATCTAGTTTCATAATATGCCACTTTTCATGCATGTTTAAAAATGTTTAAAATGATGTTTGGTTAAATTTGCTCCTATACCATGATAAAATGATTTATTTCATAACTAAATAACCATAGCTCCAAACTTAACAAACTTTACATGTAAATGGGGTAGAAAAGTACCTAGTTTAACATGGTGGCATCATCTTGCATGTTTAACAACTCTAAAATATGCTTTAGGGCAGAACAGTACCAAATCTAATATATGCTCATGAGGATTTTTCTGGACTTGTTGCTTGTTGTTCCGGCCTCATTTAAACTTGCCTAGATAGGTAGTTTTCATTTGGTTCACCCCTTGCCATGTTTAAGAACATTTAATATTGATGGGTACCTAAACGAGAGAGAACTAAATAATTGTTGTGGTGTTTCGTCAATATGCAACTCGTTGCATGTCGAGCTCCACTTAACTTGTAGTTTTGCTTGTGCATATTGCCATGCCATGCCTCATTAATCCGGACATGCATCATACTTGGTTGTGCATCATGCCATGTTTATGCGGTGGTTGTTTATTATGTTGTTTGCTTCTTTCCGGTGTTGCTTCTTCGGGTTAGTTCTGATAATGTCGCGTTTTTGAGGATCCGTTCAACTTCGTATGTTTGTCTTCTTCATGGAGTTGTTCTTCTTCCTTGCGGGATTTCAGGCAAGATGACCATACCCTCGAAATCACTTCTATCTTTGCTTGCTAGTTGCTCGCTCTATTGCTATGCCGCGATAACTACCACTTGCTATATCATGCCTCCCATATTGCCATGTCAAGCCTCTAACCCACCTTTCCTAGAAAACCGTTGTATGGCTATGTTACCGCTTTACTCAGCCCCTCTTATAGCGTTGCTAGTTGCAGGTGAAGCTGAAGTTTGTTCCATGTTTGGAACATGGATATGTTCGGATATCACAATATCTATTATGTTAATTAATGCATCTATATACTTGGTAAAGGGTGGAAGGCTCAGCCTTATGCCTGGTGTTTTGTTCCAGTCTTGCCGCCCTAGTTTCCGTCATACTGGTGTTATGTTCCTTGATTTTGCATTCCTTACACGGTTGGGTGTTATGGGGACCCCTTGACAGTTCTCTTTGAATAAAACTCCTCCAGCAAGGCGTCAACACCACCTACCCTTCCCTCGGGTCGGCCAACCCGAGGGTCATCTTTATTTTAAGCCCCCCCTGGCCAGTGCTTGTCTAAGTGTTGGTCCGAACCGAGTAGACTGCGGGACCACCTCGGGGAAACTTGAGGTTTGGTTCTACTCGTAGGATGTCTCATCCGGTGTTGCCCTGAGAATGAGATATGTGCAGCTCCTATCGGGATGTCGGCGCATCGGGCGGTCTTGCTGGTCTTGTTTTACCATTGTCGAAATGCCTTGTAACCGGGATTCCGACTCTGATCGGGTCTTCCTGGGAGAAGAAATATCCTTCGTTGACCGTGAGAGCTTGTGATGGGCTAAGTTGGGACACCCCTGCAGGGTTTGAACTTTCGAAAGCCATGCCCGCGGTTATGGACAGATGGGAATTTGTTAATGTCCGGTTGTAGAGAACTTGAAACTTAACTTAATTAAAATGCATCAACCACTTGTGTAGCCGTGATGGTCTCTTTCCGGTGGAGTCCGGGATGTGAACACGGTTCTTGTGTTATGCTTGAACGTAAGTAGTTTCAGGATCACTTCTTGATCACTTCTAGTTCACAACCGTGCTTTGCTTCTCTTCTCGCTCTCATTTGCGTAAGTTAGCCACCATATATGCTAGTGCTTGCTGCAGCTCCACCTCACTACCCTTTCCTACCCATAAGCTTAAATAGTCTTGATCTCGCGCGTGTGAGATTGTTGAGTCATCGTGGCTCACAGATACTTCCAAACAATTGCAGGTGCCGATGATACTAGTGCAAGTGACGCAACTGAGCTCAAGTGGGAGCTCGATGAAGATCTTGTTTGTTGTGTTGTTTCGTTTCCTGTTGATCATTAGTGGAGCCCAGTTGGGACGATCGGGGACCTAGCATTTGGGGTGGTCTTTCTTCTATTTGGTTCCATAGTCGGACCTTGATTGTATTCCGGATGATGTATGTTTAACTTGTATTTGTGTGAAGTGGCGATTGTAAGCCAACTCCTTATCCCTTTCTTATTCAGTACATGGGATGTGTAAAGATTACCCCTCTTGCGACATGCCTACCATACGGCTATGCCTCTAAGTCGTGCACCGACACTAGATATAGCTGCATTGTGGGTGTTACAAGTTGGTAATCAGAGCCTTCCCCGACTTAGGATCCCCTTGCTTGATCAAATCGCTGACGTTGTTGAGTCTAGAAAAAATGTTTTGAGTCTTATAGGATTATATATATCGGAGAGTAGGATTCTTTTTACTCCTCAATCTCTTTGTCGCTCTGGTGAGGCCTCCTGACGTAAAGATTTGACTCTTCTCTTCTCAAATTTCACTAAAAAATTTAGGATCATGCGGGTATCTTGGAATCGTTCTGATGGTTTTGTGACGAGAACATTGTTCTTGGTGCCTCCTGACATTTAGGGGTTGTGGCAGTGTCCCGGGGAGTTGAGCTTCGAGGTGTTGTCGTCACAATTTTATCGTTACAGTTCTGGAATACCTGAGTTCACCGACATCGAAAATCTCTTTTATGCAGTCGTTGGTGAGATAACCTCGACGCCACCCAGTACTGGGGCGTGAGTTCGGGAGTATTGCCATAACTCGTATAACGGATGATTTTCGAAGGTTGAGGTAAATGATTTCCGAAGGTTTCTTGGTTATGTGTTGAAGGATGGATACAGCTGGATGTAGGATTTGTTAGTTTGGGTGAGATAATATGCTTCCCATGTATCCCCAACACCTGATTGCAAAACCAGAAAGTTTCGGGAGTTCATAAGTGGGAATTCAAGTATATCGTAGGATATATTTCCAACAGACACATGATATAATATGGGGTCTATCATATGTTTGTTTCTGGCTTATTCTGTAAGCTAATCCTTTGTTTTGTTTTGAGTTGTGGTATTCAAGTTGCTACGAAGTCAAGTGTTGATTCCATACCTTTCCTAAGCGGTGTTCTCATACTCCTATGTGAATACCAATATTTCATGATAATTGAGATTGTCATGTCAATCCTTTTTCAACCGGCGTGTTTCTCTTCAAGTGGATCCGATCATTTTCAACATCCGCAAGATCAATTCTAAGTTCTTCCCAACGGTGTTTGTTTCATCCATCCCAAGTTGACTTTGGTTTCCCGCCCTTCCACCCATTTTTCTTCAAGGATTAAGATTCCGTAATCAAGTATCCATTTTATTCATGCAAAGTCTCTTCATTCTTTTCCTTCAATGTTCTTACACGGTGGTTCTCATGAAGCTGCTCTACAAGTTCATCATTCTTCGTTTCTTTAATCTTCTCCGGTGGACTAAATTCAAGCTTTGCTGATCATATTCCTTTCCTCTTTTTAAATGTTGTCTCATGCCGGTGCACATCTTAGTCATTCACCTCTCGCTATTCAATTGTTCCGGAGTGCTGAAGATATCTCAAAGATTCGTGTTTCCACTCTGCATTCGTTCAAGCTCTTTCGAGGATGTTATCTCATCCAAGCCATTTAATTCAACTAGTGCAATCTCTTTTTTCAAGCAATCGTTCAACGGTGTTTCTTTTGAGTGGGCCCTAACCCACAGGTCTTTTCCCATGTTCTTACCTGACTCTTCAATTTTCCTGGAGCTATCCTCAAATTCTTCTCCAAGTTTGACGTAAGAATGAATTATCATCAGTCATATGTATTTCTCCAAGATCTATCAAATTCTTTTCATCGTTGGTTCAACCTTTCTAATTTTCATCCTGGAGTATCTCGACAATTCATGGTGGTCTTCTTCATCGTCTTTCTCTGTATTTGAAGACCGAAGAAGAGTTTCTCTTCAGTCCTTACCCGTTCTTTCAAAGATTCATGATTCTAGCTTGATGATATCCTCTCATAATTGGTTTCAATTGTGAGAATTCTTTTCACCCATATGGAGAAATTCAAGAGTCTTTTCAGTTTGATTCTCCGGAGCCCATCATCTGAGAATTATTCATTCCAGCTTTCAGCTCTCGTTCTCCAAATCTTACCGGTGCATCGTTCAAGTATTCCCTAATCAACTCGGGATCTCTTCATTCACTTGTATCTAAATCCCCTCAAGTATCTTCATTCGTTCTTCATATTCTTCCCGGTGAATTGTTCCTTTGCTACTTTCTTGTTCAATTCTTACGGTGGTTCGTTCAAGAGTTCTCTTCCTTCGTTATCATACAGATTCATTCGTTCTTTCCAATCCTACCGGTGGTTCATTGAAGACCTTTCTCAAGTTTGCGATATATCTCTCTTAATCCTTTCTACGAGAATAAGTAGTATGCCAAATCCGTTGCTTGTCATCAATTTAATTGGTGAAGGATGCGCATAACATAATTCTTATTCTTGTTTCATCCAAGTGATTGATTCATTCTTCCGGAGTTTGTTCACGATGAGTAAATTCTCGGTTCAAGTGCTTCATACTTTTCCTGGAGTTCCAAGATCTCTCAACTATATCACCATGAAGATCCATCTAATCATTGCAAGGCTTCAATCTTATTCTTTGCATCCTTCAATTCCTTTTGATCATTCTTTTATTACCGGAGTTCTTCATGGAGTCCCTACACGTTGGTTCATCAAGGACTTAATCCCTTCTCGAAACGTTCATCAAGATTCTTTTCAGAGGAGTTCAAGCTTTCTTCATCTTGCATTCCGAAGTGCAATTCCTTCTACCTTATCTTTTCACGTGGTGTTATGTCATTTTGACAATTTCTTTCATGTTTCATGATTCGCAAGTTGTCAGGAATGAGATAGTTAAACCCATCAATTTCTTCGAGAATGAGCTCTTCTCAATCCATCAATCTCTTCGTTGGAGTATCTTGGTTTAGATTTCACCGAAAGCCTTCCATTGGGAATGTTGCTATTTATGGTGCTTATAAATGACCCAAGTTCTTCATTTATCCTCCCGATGAAGTAACTTTCTCGTCTCCTTGTTGATATCAATCCAATCTATTGTTTCCATTAGTGGGAGAATTTCACCTCATAGTTTTGAGATGTTCTCCATAAGCTCACTACAACCTTGTTCTTTTCGTTGTTGGTTTCCAACAACTCCGTTCGACCCTTATCCTAAAGATGCTTTAAAAGCTCATTTGAGGTAGAAGATGTTGTTTTCTCCTCCGTTCTTTTGATTCCATTCTTACTTTTGTTCCGGAGGCATTGTGATGTTGCTCTCTTCGACCCATCATCTTGTTTGTCAAGATCATGTTCAATTCCTTCCATTTATAGTTGGAGTGCTGTCCAAATTATATCATTCTTATTCCTTCCCTATCTTGTTTTAACTGGAGTGTTGTGTCTATCATTCCTCTTCTAACTGGAGTCTCATCAAAGTGCTTTCATTTTGCCAAGTTCATATTCTTACCTTCCATTTCCAACCAGAGTGTTGTCGTAATTGATCTTTATCATTCCTTGTACATCTCGTTTCAACCGGAGTGCTTGCATGTACTTCTTGTCCATTGCAATCCCTTTTCTTATGTCTTTCAACCTACAGGGTTCTCATGATGTTCCTTGTTCCTCTTTTCTAACGGAGGTTTTCAACTTTGTTCATCTTCGTTGTATTCTTTCTTTCAATTTGTTTATCCTCGCAAGGTTCTTTGGTTTCACTCAATTGTCAAACAAGCAGCTTAGTTTTACCTCTTCTCTTCCTCTTCCGTTTTCTCTCCGGTGCCATCCTAGATCTCGGGACGAGATCCTCTCGTAGTGGTGGAGTGTTGTGATGCCCCGAGACCGTTGTGCCAGGTGTCTTCCAGTTATTCGTTGTTGTTGCCGTGTCTTTTGCTTGCTGTTGCATCTTGCCATGTCATCATGTGCATTGCATCATCATGTTTTCAAAACATGCATCCGTCCCGGTCTCCCCGTTCTTTCCGTTGTCAGTTCTGAGCCCAGACACTCTTGCACGCGCCGCGGCACGTCCTAAATATTATTTTATAAGTGGCCAGAAAAATGTTCTCGGAATGGGTTGGAAATTGGCATGCGTTGTTGTTATGTTGTTAGTAGACTGCCTGTCAAGTTTCATCGCATTCAGAGCTCGTTTGATAGCCCAACCGTTAAACTATAGCGGCATTATAGCCGGTCTAACGTCGGACATTTTCGGTCTCCGGAAGCTGCTGCTGGGCCTCTCTCTCTCCTCTCTTCTCAGCCCACTAGCCCACCTACTTTCCCCTCCGCTCCGGACCGTCCGGTCGAGATCTGATGCCCGAAAACGGAAGAAAACCCCTCCTAATTTCCCCTAACCCAAAACCTTCCCTATATATAGCCCCATCCTGCCATTTTTGGGCAGCCTAGCCCCTCCACCTACCTCTAGCATTCCCCCTCCTCAGATTCCGCGCCCAGCCGTCCCTCCACCGCCACTTGGCGCCGACCGAGTGGGTAGCCGCCACCAGCGCCGCCGCCTGCATCCACTAGGAGTCCGCCACGTCGCCTCTCAGCCTCCTCCACCCCGCGCGGCCCGCCCAAGCCTGCAACCAGCCCGCCTTGGGCTAGATCTGGGCCCGAGCGCCTCCGCCCCCAGCGCCCCGTCTTCCTCCCGCGGGCAGGAGCCCGAGCGCCTGTGCTCCGTCGCCTCATCTACCTCGTTCGCCGGAGCACGCCGCACCATCCGCCGGTGACCTCGACCCCAGGCCGGACCTCCCTTCGCCGCCCCGTGCCCTTCCCTTTCCCTCTCCTTCTCATCTCTCTCCCAGACCTCACATCTCTCTCCCTCGCCCTGCAGGATCCGCCATGGCCGCCCGACCCCGAAGCCCATACGTTGACGCCGGTCACCTCTTGGGCGCGCCTCCACCGGATCCGGGCCCCCTCGCCTGGATCTGCCCGTTCCCTACATCGCCGGCCGCGCGTGTCGTTGTTTCCCCGTGCATTGCCCTCGCCGGAGCCGCGCTATGCCGCCGCCGTCATCCTACTTCGAGGAGACGAGCTTTGCGCCCGCTCGCGTTGACTCCCGCGTGGGTCGGATTTCTCTCCGCCGGCCCAGCCGCTCCCCTGTGCCGCGCAAGGCCCAGCGCCGCTGGCCTCCTCTGCCAAGCCGGGCCGAGGCCCATGGTGAGGCCACCCCAGCGCCCATCCTTTTTTTCCTTTGTTGGGCTTCCTGTCCAGATTTGGCCCATGTCATGTTTTTTCCGTTCTGTGATTTGTCCTTTTATCCAGAGTTAATTGTTCTATAGAAAACACCCTTGTCTTCATGCATATAATAACTCATTAACCGAGCATCGTATTAAAATGATTTATATATGAAATATGACCAGAATTTCATCTAGTTTCATAATATGCCACTTTCATGCATGTTTAAAATGTTTAAAATGCTGTTTGGTTAAATTTGCTCATATGCCATGTTAAAATGCTTTATTTCATAACTAAATAACTGTAGCTCCAAACTTAACAACCTTTACATGTAAATGGGGTAGAAAAATTCCTAGTTTAACATGGAGGCATCATCTTGCATGTTTAACAACTCTAAAATATGCTTTAGGGCAGAACAATACCAAATCTAATATATGCTCATGAGGATTTTTCTGGACTTGTTGCTTGTTGTTCCGGCCTCATTTAAACTTGCCTAGATAGGTAGTTTTCATTTTCTGCACCCCTTGCCATGTTTAAGATCATTTAATATTGATGGGTACCTAAACGAGAGAGAACTAAATAATTGTTGTGGTGTTTCGTCAATATGAAACTCGTTGCATGTTGAGCTCCACTTAACTTGTAGTTTTGCTTGTGCATATTGCCATGCCATGCCTCATTAATCCGGACATGCATCATACTTGGTTGTGCATCATGCCATGTTTATGCGGTGGTTGTTTATTATGTTGTTTGCTTCATTCCGGTGTTGCTTCTTCGGGTTAGTTCCGATAATGTCGCGTTTGTGAGGATCCGTTCAACTTCGTCTGTTTGTCTTCTTCATGGACTCGTTCTTCTTCCTTGCGGGATTTCAGGAAAGATGACCATACCCTCGAAATCACTTCTATCTTTGCTTGCTAGTTGCTCGCTCTATTGCTATGCCGCGATACCTACCACTTGTTATATCATGCCTCCCATATTGCCATGTCAAGCCTCTAACCCACCTTTCCTAGCAAACCGTTGGTTGGCTATGTTACCGCTTTGCTCAGCCCCTCTTATAGCGTTGCTAGTTGCAGGTGAAGCTGAAGTTTGTTCCATGTTTGGAACATGGATATGTTGGGATATCACAATATCTATTATGTTAATCAATGCATCTATATACTTGGTAAAGGGTGGAAGGCTCGGCCTTATGCCTGGTGTTTTGTTCCAGTCTTTCCGCCCTAGTTTCCGTCATACCGGTGTTATGTTCCTTGATTGTGCGTTCCTTACACGGTTGGGTGTTATGGGGACCCCTTGACAGTTCGCTTTGAATAAAACTCCTCCAGCAAGGCCCAACCTTGATTTTTCCATTTGCCTCATCACCGCCACCTACCCTTCCCTCGGGTCGGCTAACCTGAGGGTCATCTTTATTTTAAGCCCCCCCGGGGCCAGTACTTGTCTAAGTGTTGGTCCGAATCGAGTAGACTGCAGGGCCACCTCGGGGAAACTTGAGGTTTGGTTTTACTCGTAAGATGTCTCATCCGGTGTTGCCCTGAGAACGAGATATGTGCAGCTCCTATCGGGATGTCGACGCATCGGGCGGTCTTGCTGGTCTTGTTTTACCATTGTCGAAATATCTTGTAACCGAGATTCCGAGTCTGATCGGGTCTTCCTGGGAGAAGGAATATCCTTCGTTGACCGTGAGAGCTTGTAATGGGCTAAGTTGGGAGACCCCTGCAGGGTTTGAACTTTCGAAAGCCGTGCCCGCGGTTATGGGCAGATGGGAATTTGTTAATGTCCGGTTGTAGAGAACTTGAAACTTAACTTAATTAAAATGCATCAACCACGTGTGTAGCCGTGATTGTCTCTTTCCGGCGGAGTCCGGGACGTGAACACGGTTCTTGTGTTATGCTTGAACGTAAGTAGTTTCAGGATCACTTCTTGATCACTTCTAGTTCACAACCGTGCTTTGCTTCTCTTCTCGCTCTCATTTGCGTAAGTTAGCCACCATATATGCTAGTGCTTGCTGCAGCTCCACCTCACTACCCTTTCCTACCCATAAGCTTAAATAGTCTTGATCTCGCGGGTGTGAGATTGCCGAGTCCTCATGGCTCACAGATACTTCCAAACAGTTGCAGGTGCCGATGATACCAGTGTAGATGACGCAACTGAGCTCAAGTTGGAGCTCGATGAAGATCTTGTTCGTTGTGTTGTTTCGTTTCCTGTTGATCAGTAGTGGAGCGCAGTTGGGACGATCGGGGACCTAGCATTTGGGGTGGTCTTTCTTCTATTTTGGTTCTGTAGTCGGACCTTGATTGTATTCTGGATGATGTATGTTTAACTTGTATTTGTGTGAAGTGGCGATTGTAAGCCAACTCCTTATCCCTTTCTTATTCAGTACATGGGATGTGTAAAGATTACCCCTCTTGCGACATGCCTACCATGCGGCTATGCCTCTAAGTCGTGCCCCGACACGTGGGATATATAGCCGCATTGTGGGTGTTACACATAGAGACAAGGAGCGCGAGAGAGGCATGTACGCGATAGTGGAAGACCGAGTGTGCGGGTGTATAAACCTATCTGGAGGCTAGTCGATCAATGATGTGAGAGAAATATGAGACGGGGGTGCAAAAGCGAGAGTTTTGTGGGTGTGTGAGAGAGACGATAGTCGGGAAGGGGAGTGGAAGCAGGAGCTGTGTGTGAGAGAGAGAGAGTGGAGGGGGGAGTTTGTCTGATCGGTAAACAAATGAATAATGTCAGTTTTATAACTGGGATGTAGGCGGAAAGGAGACCGCAACAAATGTTGTGTCTGCAGGAGAGAGTAATTTTAGTGGTATGAGTCATATCTAGAGACATAGAGGGTGTGTGAGAGAAACCCATAGAGAGAAAGACAAAGTGAAAGACGAGTGAGACTGTGTGTGGTGGTGAAAAAGAAAGCTTAGGTACCTAGTGATACCAGAGAACGGTAGAGACGTGAGAGATAAGGAAAATCGTGTAATGTATAATGATAGGGAGAGTGTGACACTTCTCAAGGGAGACGTCAAGAGACCATGTTTGCGATGATATGAGAAACATGAAGTGAGCGTGCGGGTGAGCTGGAGAAAAGAGAATGATAGCTACATGAAGGAGCATGCAAGAGAGATGGGCATGAAAGGAGTCAACATAAAAGGGATTCAAATATTTGGATTCAAGATGATGATACATGTAATTCATACTCGAACCAAAATTGATCTATCAAACATGCATACTCATAAGAATTCATGCGCATCTATGTTATTTAATATGTAGATATTACCGATCCATACATTTTAGTAGAACATAATTTGGTTTAAATTTTTTGAATTCAACCTTATGATTTTGAGATCATTGTATTTGTAAATCATATTATATACATATAAAGGAGCAGAATTCTTTGTTGTGCTTTTGAAAGTATATATAAAAAATGATGTATATAGACTTTTATTTTAATCGCAAATAGATCATGCCCGAACAAAAATAGAATACAAACTGGATTTGAATTGAGTTGGCACGGTAAACGTGCACTCTTGCTATGCAAAAATTTGAACGAACAGGGGAAAGTCGCAGTAACCGCCCGAAACCAAAATCTGCGAGATGGAAATTACTGCCTATCCCTGACACGCAAAGCCTATCGGCTTGATTTCTATAGGTTTCGACAGGGGTAGGTTTGTAATTTCACTCAAACGTGACATAACCACCTCTCACCTGGATTCATACACGATGGGCGCCAAACCACAGTGTCTCCTCGGTCGAAATTGACTCCCTCCCCGATTCATACACGGTGGGCGCCAAAAAAACTCTTGTCAGCAAATATTCGGTGTATTCGAGATTACCGTCCTATCCCCAGCCTACTAATATTGTTGTGATGTAGGAAATTTTAAATGGGGGCTAAGTTTGTAAATTTCCTGGCTTTTGAGACAAGCGCGCCCTAAAGGCATGGTCCCCCCCTTCCTCTCTCCCTCCATTTCCCGATTCGTACTCCGTGGGCGCCAAAACACCCTCTCCACCCCAACCTCCTCCGTCTTCCACCCCATCCACTATCGTCCTCCTCCACCATGCTGGAGCAGATACCCTGACACCGTCGTTCATTACAAGAGATCGACATCTCTCATCCATGGCTTCGGATCGGGATCCTTGCATCCCATCCTCTCGCTTTATCCCCACCGTCGTCCACCTTGTCGGTGCCGCTCCTACGACCGTCTCGTCCACGGCGCCCCGCCGCCACCGTCTACCCTCATAGATCTGCTTCCATGCTGCCGACAGCCATCGCTACCGTAGTACCATCAAATTCTCAGCAGATGCATACACGGCGCCGCACCAGAGGCGGTACTCTTTCACATCTGCTCAACTTATTTATCGGAGCAAGAAAATAGATCGCCACTGCTTTACTCTGGTTTCTTGTCCATCACTTGCTAGTTGAAAGCAAACATTGGTTGCGAAGTTGCCTTTGTCTGGTTTGCACCTTCAGATCCGCCATGGCACGCTCAACACTATACTCGCAATGCTTATGGTTTTCCCCTTTTATATTCCACACTAGTTAAATGACAGTAGACTAAATTTCAAAATTGGGTTAGCCAATTTTTCAGAGCTCGCCAGAGTTTGCCGGTTCAAAGGAAGGGGTTCGGGTGGGGACGGTGGTTGTGGGAGGCGGTGGTGGGGGTGGGGGTGCCGGAGGAACACAGGTGGTGGGGGCCAGTGGTTCGGCTGGTGGCCCGTGCGGTGTTCTGTATGGGAAGAATCAGAGACGAGGAAGAAGAAGTGTTAGGAGACGTAGGATCTTCATCCAACTGCCTGAAATGGTCGATTGACCCTAATGACAAAAGTCACACAACTTGCATGTATACATGCCTTTATATTCAATACCCTCATCGTACCTTCTTAGCACTGCTCCTGAATCCATCAAGCTAAACAACGTGCCACTCATAATTCCAAACTTTTTGCTCAAATATGAATATGATATGATATTTATATTACTAAAATAGATAACATTTAATTGGTTAGCTAATGTTCCTACTTTACTTCCGAAAAGCACATGCACCACATATATAGAGACAACGGGGAGTTGCATTCTTAGTGCGCTATTCTTCATCATGTGTGGGCACTGCGCAACAAACATTTTATTATCCAAAATCTGCTTGCTCTTCTTTAGCATGTTCCTCTTCCGTTCTTCTATAATAAGTACTCTCTCCATTCCTAAATACAAGTCTTTGTATAGATTCCACCATGGACTACATATGGAGCAAAATGAGTGAATCTACACTCTAAAATGTATCTGTATACATCTGTATGTGATCCATAGTGGAGATCTCTACAAAGACTTATATTTTGGAATGGAGGGAGTATGATAGTAGTACAATATGTTCCTTGTAGTGAAGATGAGCAGGGACATTTGCAGTGTAGAAGTCTATACGGTCGGTTGTGATGGACACTTTGAATTCTTCGGGCCTCTTTGATTCGTAGGATTTTGTAAACATAGGAATAGGATTTGTAGTGGCCTGCCCACTTGAATCCTATCAGATTAGCAAGGAAATGCGGGGAGCTGTGTCTCCTTTGAGAGTTACACTTATATTAACAGTACCACACCTTCAGTTGAAGAGAGCTGGTATCCGAAGCCTTTCTAGCTGTATCGGCGATACTAGCACATATATTCCAGCAAGTTCCACATTGTTGATTTTACTCCTGATGCTTACGGTTTTCCCGTTATATCTACACTATGATCTGTGTAGCTGCTATGTGTCAACACTAGCAGCAGTCCACTCTTGAAGCTAAAAAACACACCAATCATAAGTCCAAAGCTTACTTCTTCAAATACAAATTGTGATATGATACTGATATTAGTTAATAGACACACATTTAATTGGACAGGTAATGCTCCCACTTGATTTTCCAAATGCATGTGGCCACATATAGAGAGACATGGAATTGCATTTCTTTGGGCGTTGTGATTCATCATGAGTGGGAAACCAACATTGTATGCAATGAAGTGGAACCTCAAGAATATGCTTCCTCTTGTGTTCTTTAACATGTTCCTCTTTTGTTATTCTACATTTAGTACGTACATTATGTTCCTTGTCCGGAAGTGGCGCAGGGACATCTGCAGTCAATAGTTGATAGAGCTGGCATGTATGTGATCAATAGGCTTTCAATTAGTAGCGGCAATACAACACCGTATTTTCCAGCCAGTTCCACTTTCCCGATTTATATATCATGGTTATGGTGCACCCATTTTATGTACACTATGATCTGTCTAGTTGATGTGTGCTCTTGTTATCATGTTTGACAATAAACTCTGTATACAGTATATTATGAACCTATCATCTGCCAACTATCCTTACTTCTGGAACCTATTTTTGGTGTACTTGTGCCAGATTATATTAATGCACGCACCATATTACATCACGCATGAGCTCTCTCACCAGAATCCAGTGATAGCACACAAGGGTTTACAGGGGCATCCCTATATTAGAATATCCTCTGCATTACAAAGATATTCTCACTAATATTTATGTTTTCATGGTTCTCAGATATTATACATAATTACAGTGAATATCAGAGTCCGCGCATTAGAAGAATATTGTCGAACACTACAACGACCTACAAAATTGGCACCAAGGCATTGAGTGTCATTCTAGATGCAATGAGACTCATACGCTCCCCACTTATAGATTCTTGTTCAGAATATGATCCTAATGACTATTCTAACCTTGAGGAGATAAAGGTACATGGCCTGTCCTGTTCACTCATCAAGGTGCCTGTTCTAATTTGGCAAGGTTTTATTGATTGCGCGTATTTTGCATATGTTGCCTTGCATTTCTTCTACTTTGTTGCACCGCTATCTGCTTAGTTTACTCATCATATATGTCAACATGCCATGCCTATCCATTATCAATACATATTCCATCTGTCATCATACCATGTTTTTCCACTCAAATGTTGTTCTTGTGCATCGGACATCAAAAAGGAAGAGGGTGATTTCCGAACCTGAAGGAGCACCAGTAAAGTCCTTGAAAAACATGGTGGTGCCCGAGGAATCAGACAGCACCCCACTTATATTGGCTGTACAACTAGTGACACAAAACGTAGGACCGACTCACGCAGACTGTACCCTGCTGTCTACTACACAACCTTCTTCTTGTAGACGTTGTTGGGCCTCCAAGTGTAGAGGTTTGTAGGACAGTAGCAAATTTCCCTCAAGTGGATGACCTAAGGTTTATCAATCTGTGGGAGGCGTAGGATGAAGATCGTCTCTCTCAACCAACCCTTCAACCAAATAACAAAGAGTCTCTTGTGTCCCCAACACACCCAATACAATGTTAAATTGTATAGGTGCACTAGTTCGGCGAAGAGATGGTGATACAAGTGCAATATGGATGGTGGCTATAGGTTTTTATAATCTGAAAATATAAAAACAGTAAGGTAACTAATGATAAAAGTGAGCGTAAACGGTATTGCAATGTGTTGAAACAAGGCCTAGGGTTCATACTTTCACTAGTGCAAGTCCTCTCAACAATAATAACATAATTGGATCATATAACTATCCCTCAACATGCAACAAAGAGTCACTCCAAAGTCACTAATAGCGGAGAACAAACGAGGAGATTATGGTAGGGTACGAAACCACCTCAAAGTTATCCTTTCTAATCGATCCATTCAAGAGTCCGTAGTAAAATAACATGAAGCTATTCTTCCCGTTAAATCTATCATAGAGTTCGTACCAGAATAACACTTAAGACACAAATCAACCAAAACCCTAATGTCACCTAGATACTCCAATGTCACCTCAAGTATCCGTGAGTATGATTATATGATATGCATCACATAATCTCAGATTCATCTATTCAAACAACACAAAGAACTTCAAA
Source organism: Triticum dicoccoides (assembly GCF_002162155.2). Classification (NCBI taxonomy): domain Eukaryota; kingdom Viridiplantae; phylum Streptophyta; class Magnoliopsida; order Poales; family Poaceae; genus Triticum; species Triticum dicoccoides. Next base: position 216,124,292 of record NC_041386.1, on the reverse strand, counting down.
GAGTGCCCCCAAGTTTCTACCGGAGAGTCAAGACGAAAACGTGTGCCAACCCCTATGCATAACATCACGAGGTCACAGAACTCGCAAGTTGATCACCAAAACACACATCAAGTAGATCACATGATATCCCATTGTCACCACAGATAAGCACGTGCAAGACATACATCAAGTGTTCTCAAATCCTTAATACTCAATCCGATAAGATAACTTCAAAGGGAAAACTCAATTCATCACAAGAGAGTAGAGGGTGAGAAACATCATAAGATCCAACTATAATAGCAAAGCTCGCGATACATCAAGATCGTACCACCTCAAGAACATGAGAGAGAGAGATCAAACACATAGCTACTGGTACATACCCTCAGCCCCGAGGGTGAACTACTCCCTCCTCGTCGTGGAGAGCGCCGGGATGATGAAGATGGCGACCGGAGAGGGATTCCCCCCTCCGGCAAGGTGCCGGAACGGGTCTAGATTGGTTTTCGATGGCTACAGAGGCTTCTAGCGGCGGAACTCCCGATCTATTCTGGTCGCCGATGTTTGTAGGGTATATGGATATATATATATATAGGCGAAAGAAGTTGGTCAGGGGAGCCACGAGGGTGGGGGCGCGCCCAGGGGGGCAGGCTTGCCTCCCTGCCTCGTGGCCACCTTGAAGCTTCCTTGACTTCAACTCCAAGTCTCCTGGATCACGTTCGTTCCAAAATTCACGCTCCCAAAGGTTTCATTCCGTTTGGAATCCGTTTGATATTCCTTTTCTGCAAAACACTGAAACAAGGGAAAAATAGAAACTGGCACTAGGCTCTGGGTTAATAGGTTAGTCCCAAAAGTAATATAAAAGTGTATAATAAAGCCCATAAACATCCAAAACAGATAATATAATAGCATGGAACAATCAAAAATTATAGATACGTTGGAGACGTATCAAGCATCCCCAAGCTTAATTCCTGCTCATCCTCGAGTAGGTAAATGATAAAAACAGAATTTTTGATGTGGAATGCTACCTAACATATTTCTCTAAGTAATTCTCTTTATTGTGGTATGAATGTTCAGATCCATAAAATTCAAGACAAAAGTTTAATATTGACATAAAAATAATAATACTTCAAGCATACTAATAAAGCAATCATGTCTCCTCAAAATAACATGGCCAAAGAAAGTTCATCCCTACAAAATCATATAGTTTGGTCATGCTCCATTTTCGTCACACAAGAATGCTCTCATCATGCACAACTCCGATGACAATCCAAGCAATTGTTTCATACTTTAGTAATCTCAAACTTTTTTCAACTTTCACGCAATACATGAGCGTGAGCCATGGATATAGCAGTATGGGTGGAATAGAATATAATGAGGGGGTTATGTGGAGAAGACAAAAAGGATAAAGTCTCACATCGACGCGGCTAATCAATGGGCTAGGGAGATGCCCATCAATTGATGTCAATGCAAGGAGTAGGGATTGCCATGCAACAGATGCACTAGAGCTATAAATGTATGAAATCTCAACAAAAGAAACTAAGTGGTGTGCATCCAACTTGCTTGCTCACGAAGACCTAGGGCACTTGAGGACGCCCATTGTTGGAATATACAAGAAAATTTCTATAATGAAAAATTGTCACTAGTATATGAAAGTGACAAAACAAGAGACTCTCTATCATAAAGATCATGGTGCTACTTTGAAGCACAAGTGTGGAAAAAGGATAGTAGCATTGCCCCTTTTATTTTCTTTTTTTCTTTTTTTCTTTTCTTTTATTTTTTGGGACTTCCTTTTTTATTTGGCCTTTCTCTTTTTTGGGACAATGCTCTATTAATGATGATCATCACACTTCTATTTATTTACATCTCAATGATTACAACTCGATACTAGAACAAGATATGACTCTATATGAATGCCTCTGGCGGTGTACCGGGATGTGCAATGACATGAGTGACATGTATGAAAAAATTATGAACGGTGGCTTTGCCACAAATACGACGTCAACTACATTATCATGCAAGGCAATATGACAACGATGATGCGTGTCATAATAAACGGAACGGTGGAAAGTTGCATGGCAATATATCTCAGAATGGCTATGGAAATGCCATAATAGGTAGGTATGGTGGCTATTTTGAGGAAGATATAAGGAGGTTTATGTGTGATAGAGCGTATCGTATCATGGGAATTGGATGCACCGGCGAATTTTGCACCAACTCTCAAGGTGAGAAAGGGCAACACACGGTACCGAAGAAGCTAGCAATGATGGAACGGTGAGAGTGCATATAATCCATGGACTCAACATTAGTCATAAAGAATTCACATACTTATTGCAAAAATCTACAAGTCATCAAAAACCAAGTATTACGCGCATGCTCCTAGGGGGGTAGATTGGTAGGAAAAGACCATCGCTCGTCCCCGACCACCACTCGTAAGGAAGACAATCAAATAACACCTCATGTTTCAAATTTGTTACACAACGTTTACCATACATGCATGCTACGGGACTTGCAAACTACAACACAAGTATTTCTCAAATTCACAACTACTCAACTAGCACAACTTTGATATCACTATCACCATATCTCAAAACAATCATCAAGTATCAAACTTCTCTTAGTATTCAATGCACTTGTATGAAAGTTTTTATTATGCCTAAAAGCAAATTGCCATGTTGTTCTAAAGGACTCTAAAAATAATATAAGTGAAGCATGAGAGATCAATTATTTCCATAGAATAAAACCACCACCGTGCTCTAAAACATATAAGTGAAGCACTAGAGAAAATGACAAACTACTCCAAGAGATATAACTGAAGATCAATGAGTAGTTGAATAATTATGCAACTATGTGAAGAATCTCTAACATTTAAGAATCTCAGATCTTGGTATTTTATTGAAACAGCAAGCAAAACAAAATAAAATAAAATGACGCTCCAAGCAAAACACATATCATGTGGCGAATAAAAATATAGCTCCAAGTAAAGTTACCGATGAACGAAGACGAAAGAGGGGATGCCTTCCGGGGCATCCCCAAGCTTAGGCTCTTGGTTGTCCTTGAATATTACCTTGGGGTGCCTTGGTAATCCCCAAGCTTAGGCTCTTTCCACTCCTTATTCCATAGTCCATCGAATCTTTACCCAAAACTTGAAAACTTCACAACACAAAACTTAACAGAAAACACTGTAAGCTCCGTTAGTACAAGAAAATAAATCACCACTTAGGTACTGTTGTGAACTCATTATAAATTCACATTGGTGTAATATCTACTGTATTCCAACTTCTCTATGGTTCATACCCTCCGATACTACTCATAGATTCATCAAAATAAGCAAACAACACATAGAAAACATAATGTGTCAAAAACAGAACAGTCTGTAGTAATCTGGATCAAACGTATACTTCTTGAACTCCAAAAATCCTGAGAAATTAGGAAGTCCTAGGAAATTTGTTTATTGATCTACTTCAGTTGGAATTGGTATTTTATATCTCTCTGGTAAAAAACTAAAATTATTCTTGTGAGCGCATACTTTCTGTTTTTTACAGCAAGATCAAATAACAATCACCCAAGAAGGTCCGAAAGGCTTTACTTGGCACAAACACTAACTAAAACATAAGAAACACAATCATAACAAAGGATATATGATTATTTTATTACTAAAAGGGAACAAAAGGCAAGAAACAAAAATAAAATTGGGTTGCCTCCCAACAAGCGCTATCGTTTAACGCCCCTAGCTAGGCATGATGATTTCAATGATGCTCACATAAAAGATAAGAATTGAAACATAAAGAGAGCATCATGAAGAATATGACTAGCACATTTAAGTCTAACCCACTTCCTATTCATAGGAATTTTTTGAGAAAACAACTTATGGGAACAATAATCAACTAGCATAGGAGGGCAAAACAAGCATAACTTCAAAACTTTAAGCACATAGAGAGGAAACTTGATATTATTGCAATTTCTACAAGCATATATTCCTCCCTCATAATAATTTTCAGTAGCATCATGAATGAATTCAACCATATAACTATCACATAAAGCATTCTTTTCATGATCTACAAGCATAGAAATTTCACTACTCTCCACATAAGCAACATTCTTCTCATTCGGAATAGTGGGAGTATCATAAGAAACTCGAATACTACAAATTGTTTCCACATTAAAGGAGTAATGTTCAGAAAAAGGGTAATCATAATCATGACAAGTTTTATAAATGTAATCATCACTACTTTTTATAGCATATGTATCATCACAATAATTATCATAAGTAGCAACTTTGTTCTCATCATAATCGATTGAAACCTCTTCCAAGATAGTGGAATCATTACTAAATAAAGTCATGACCTCTCCAAATCCACTTTCATAATTATCACAATAAGATTCAACATCCTCCAAAATAGTGGGATTACTACTTCCTAAAGTTGGCACTCTTCCAAACCCACTTTCATCAATATAATCATCATAAGTAGGAGGCCTGCTATCATCATAACAAATTTGCATATCAAAACTCGGGAGGCTAAAACTATCATGTTCATCAAATGTAGCATACCCAAGCTTGGGGCAGAAATTAATTGCAGCAAATATATTCTCAAACATGTCATTCTCATCAAACATAGCATCCCCAAGCTTGGGCCTTTTCATATTATAAGCATAATCACTCTCATCATTAATAGTATGGATAGCACCGATAGTATAGCAATTATCATCATCACAATGAGTAGTAGGAGCAACATCATTTGGGAGGGATACCTTTCTACCTTTGCTCCTCCGTCTCTTCTTTTTCTTCTTCACATAATGTGTGGGTTTAACCCTCTTTTTTGAGCTCCTTATTAATGAGATTGGTTGAAAAGAAGGCTCCTCCTCGTTACCTGATTCATCATAAGAAATAATAGGAGGATATTGGGAAGCCTCTTCCCTTTCATTAGTATTCTCTTCATCCTATATTTCTTTTCTTTTATTTATATACTTGGCAATATAAGGATTTTCAATGCAATTCACCGCACAATACATATAAATTTCCTCTAGATCAAAATTAAGAACTCTATCAGGGGAAAATTCTGGAATAACCTTAGATATACGTCTCATTTCTTCATAATCCAAGAGCAAACTAAGTTCATTATGATGTGCAAGGGAAATCAAGTCATCACAATTTTTGGACACGATACTATCATGAACCAATTTGCATTGGGTACTGAAATGATCACGTTCATTGCAAAGTTCACAAGTACGGCTAAGAAAGTTTAAATGTTCAGCACAAACATCTAGCCTTTCTTGCAACCATTTAGTTTCCAAATACTTATGCCTCTTGTAGAATCTATCTTCCTTGTTTGGTATGTACTTGCAAACTCTATGCACTCCACAAAAATCGATATGCTTATAAGAGATATTTTCATCATGACTAGTGCAATCATCATTAGTACTATGGATATTCAAAGATTTCATACTAATAACATTGCAATCATGCTCATTATTCAAAGATTTAGTGCCAAACATTTTATAGACTTCTTATTCTAGCACTTGAGCACAATTTTCCTTTCCATCATTCTCACGAAAGATATTAAAAAGATGAAGCGTATGAGGCAAACTCAATTCCATTTTTTAGTTTTCTTTTATAAACTAAACTAGTGATAAAACAAGAAACAAAAATATTCGATTGCAAGAACTAAAGATATACCTTCAAGCACTCACCTCCCCGGCAACGGCGCCAGAAAAGAGCTTGATGTCTACTACACAACCTTCTTCTTGTAGACATTGTTGGGCCTCCAAGTGTACATGTTTGTAGGACAGTAGCAAATTTCCCTCAAGTGGATGACCTAAGGTTTATCAATCCGTGGGAGGCGTAGGATGAAGATGGTCTCTCTCAAACAATCCTGCAACCAAATAACAAAGAGTCCCTTGTGTCCCCAACACACCCAATACAATGGTGAATTGTATAGGTGCACTAGTTCGGCGAAGAGATGGTGATACAAGTGCAATATGGATGGTAGATATAGGTTTTTGTAATCTGAAAATATAAAAACAGCAAGGTAACTAATGATAGAAGTGAGTGTAAACGGTATTGCAATGTGTTGAAACAAGGCCTAGGGTTCATACTTTCACTAGTGCAAGTCCTCTCAACAATAATAACATAATTGGATCATATAACTATCCCTGAACATGCAATAAAGAGTCACTCCAAAGTCACTAATAGCGGAGAACAAACGAAGAGATTATGGTAGGGTACAAAACCACCTCAAAGTTATCCTTTCTGATCGATCTATTCAAGAGTCCATAGTAAAATAACATGAAGCTATTCTTTCCGTTCAATCTATCATAGAGTTCGTACTAGAATAACACCTTAAGACACAAATCAACCAAAACCATAATGTCACCTAGATACTCCAATGTCACCTCAAGTATCCGTGGGTATGATTATACGATATGCATCACACAATCTCAGATTCATCTATTCAAACAACACAAAGAACTTCAAAGAGTGCCCCCAAGTTTCTACCAGAGAGTCAAGACGAAAACGTGTGCCAACCCCTATGCATAAGTTCACAAGGTCACGGAACTCGCAAGTTGATCACCAAAACATACATCAAGTAGATCACATGATATCCCATTGTCACCACAGATAAGCACGTGCAAGACATACATCAAGTGTTCTCAAATCCTTAAAGACTCAATCCGATAAGATAACTTCAAAGGGAAAACTCAATTCATCACAAGAGAGTAGAGGGGGAGAAACATCATAAGATCCAACTATAATAGCAAAGCTCGCGATACATCAAGATCGTACCACCTCAAGAACACGAGAGAGAGAGAGAGATCAAACACATAGCTACTGGTACATACCCTCAGCCCCAAGGGTGAACTACTCCCTCCTCATCATGGATAGTGCTGAGATGATGAAGATGGCCACCAGAGAGGGATTCCCCCCTCCGGCAGGGTGCCGGAAGGGTCTAAATTGGTTTTCGGTGGCTACGGAGGCTTCTGGCGGCGGAACTCTCGATCTATTTTGCTCCTCGATGTTTTTAGGGTATATGGATATATATATATATATATATAGGCGAAAGAAGTCGGTCAGGGGCCCACAAGGGTGGGGGCGCGCCCTGGGGGGCAGGCTCGCCTCCCTGCCTCGTGGCCACCTTGAAGCTTCCTTGACTTCAACTCCAAGTCTCCTAGATCACGTTCGTTCCAAAAATCACACTCCCGAAGGTTTCATTCCGTTTGGACTCCGTTTGATATTCCTTTTCTGCAAAACACTGAAACAAGGGGAAAATAGAAACTGGCACTGGGCTCTAGGTTAATAGGTTAGTCCCAAAGGTAATATAAAAGTGTATAATAAAGCCCATAAACATCCAAAATAGATAATATAATAGCATGGAACAATCAAAAAATTATATATATGTTGGAGATGTATCATACCCATACTTTACTGGCCACACGACTAGCCCCACCGCACAGGACCTGCACTCTAGCAAAAGGTATGCCGATTTCAGTTGCCATAGCACCAGCCGTACCACAGAAAAATCCCACTCCAGCAAAAAGTACAGCAAGTCCACCGGCAGATGACCTATCCCAACTATAGAGACGACCAATTCCTGCAGATTGGAACCCCATTCCGGTTATTCCCAACGCTTTCAATGTTGTTAGGGACTATGTGCATATAATCCCATCATGGGAAGATTATAGTGAAGACAAACACCATTTTCACATCTTCCTGTCCCACTTACATGTAAGTGCTATTATTCATGGTGATTATTTTCATGTTTTATGCTGATTGAACACATCAATGATTTACATTACATTGTTGTAAGTAGGCGAGGGTCAATCTAGATAGTCATGACGAGCAAAGCTTGCTTGCGCTTTTCAAGGAAGCATTGCAGCAGTATCGGTGTTACCTGAGGAAATCACACTTTGATGGCAAGTCTATAAACTAATTTCCGGTGAAGTCTCCTGTGCTAAATTTAGAAGACATTGAATGGGAAAACCTTGTTATGCAGTGGTATCGTTCCCAGGATGAGGTACTATCTATGATATCACATGACAATTTGAACTTCCACTTTTTCGCATGTGCCTTACGAATCTTTTTTGCAGGAAATCAGCTCGAAGAAGAACTCCGGTTTGAAAAGAATGACTGGATATCGCAAATATGCTGCTCGTTGCTTTGCTCTTGTTAGTACCCGTTGTCCTGTATCACTGTACTTGCATTCATACCTGGTTCATTATGTGACAGCAGTATGCATGATAGCTTGCTTATCAGTTGTTCGCTCCAAATTATCTGATATGTATGAATGGTTACATTAGTGTAGAATATATCCAATGCCAATGAAAATTTTTAGCTCTACATTATTCTTGTAAGTACTTGATGTCCTTTATCAGTGTACTTATATTGAAAGGTAGTTGTTCATGTACCATCACTCTGCAGCTTATTTTCCTTTGCCCTCCATTTTCTATGCATCAGATCTATATTTACTCTTACCATAAGGTTGGATAACACCGATGGTCCTGAAGAAGTTTAGCTCTGCATTGCTCTTGGCTGTACCTTTTGCCTGTATTGTTGTACTTACATTTATAGCTACTTGGTTATGTAGCATCACTCTTCATCTTATCTTAAATATTCTCCATTTTTTCTTATATTATCACATAAATATTTACTCTTAACAAAATGTAAAATAAAGTCAATGCTTATGAAGAGGATTCGGTGGTAAACTTCTTGAATTGCCCCTCCCCCATCAGCATGGAGAAGGGCTTTATAGAGCCTGTGTTCACCAATAATGTAAGTTTGTCCTTCTCAAGCCTTCAAACTTTCTTGTGTATATTTGGTTAGGCATGACTGCAACAACTGTTTATTTTTGGTGTTTGCATCAAATTGCATGTTTAAAGTTCATTATGTACTTCATAAACAAAAGTTTGTCCTTCTCAATTTAAGTTTTCAGTTGTACAACCAAGTTCCTACTTCATACCATGTAAATTCAACTATACAGAGCAAGTGATCTTATTTTGCACTGCATGTATGCTTCTGTTCTTGATCCGTAATCCAGTGGTGTGGTGAACCTACCCACTACAGCAAAATGTCATATTCTGCAATGTCTTAAATATGAAGCTGCCAACTCCTTCACAATGTCATTTCCTGCCATGTCTTAACCTGAACAATACCATACTGTCGTAATGCTATTTTAAACTGTGTCACTTTATTCGTCAGTAAGAAATGTGATGAGTTATCAGCACTAATACTTATATGTGCAAAACCTGCCATCTGTCTGCTTGTTTATCTTTCAGAGTGAGGAGGATATAAGTGTCAAACAAGCGCAGTCTCATCAGCTTGCTCCGCTACTTGCGCTGCAGCTCCTGAGAAGGGCTAACCTTTCTTGAACTCTATTAAAGTGATGTCGGTTTTGTATATTATTTTGTCGGCGTGTTTATTTGCACTAGTGGCGATCTTTGATGCCTAGTGTATGTAATTTGGTGTCTGCTTGTGCTTTATTATCATAGTGGCGAACTTTGATGCCCAGTGGATGTAATATGCTGTAATTTCTTTATTGTATAGTCTAGGTTTTTTCTCATTCATGATGCTGCAGTTATTTTACTGTATAAATATCCTGTCTTCGCAGTAAATCGGCCAAACCGTAAAATTATGGTACATAATCAGGCCGTCATGCAAATCACTACATAATGGGTCCATTAACAGGCCTAAATGTAAACTGGCCCACTAGTAGATTTGGGCCTCTAATAGGCCGAGTAAATCGCCAACCCTATTTTTGCAAGAAAACTCAATCGGCTTTTAGGAGGCTGAAAAGTAGGTTGGGCATGAAACGTGCCGAACAGCTCACGGGACGGCTGCAGGCCAAAATAGGCCCCGGCCCATGATTGTGCCAATCACACTACGGGCAGTTAACAGGCCAAAATTGTCTCGGTCCTTGTTTGGCCCGATCAGATTAACGGTTGTGAGCAGGCCGAATGCAAATCAGACCATAGTTAGGCCCAACTATATGATAGGCTTTTAACAGGACGAAATATATATAGGGCCGAAATGTTAAACAAGCCTTTAACAGGCCGAAACTAATATCAGGCCGAATTACTAAATGGGCCTTTAGCAAGTGGGCCCAAAAGCATAGCGTCCAATTGACAAGCCGAATATGATATGGGCCATAATTTAGCCCAAAGCCTCTTAAAGGGCCGGATCTGATCTGGGCCGTAATTTGGCCGAGAAGGTGATAGGATTTTAACAGGCCGGATCTCATATGGGCCTTTATTGGGCCCGGAACATGACAGGCTGTTATGTAGTGACCAGACCTCAAACGGTCCAATCTCTGTGCTCCGGTGTCATCCCTGGATCAGTAATGCTGACACCACACAGTACTTGAAGGATTTATAACAGAGTAGCAATCACACACTTATTACATCGAGTGTCTCAAAAGAGAACTTATTACAATAAATATGGCTTAAGGCCATCTAATAACGATAACAACGGAAGGCTTGGAAGATAAGTGAGTCCGTCAACTCCAACGGCATCACTGAGTATAGAACCACGACCTAAAGGCACCTTACTCGTCGTCTGAAAAGTATGCAACATGAACGTTGCAGCCCGAAACAGGTCAGCACATGGAATATGCTAGCAAGGTAACACATAGAGAACAATGAAGGAATAAGGCTATACTACATGCATATTTGGCTGGTGGAAAGCTCTATGGTTACAGTTTTGCGTAAAGCCAATTTTTCCCTACTACAAAGGAATACATTTTATTTAACTATCATGGTGGTTGTTAAACATTGAGAGTGTAGACACCCTCTCAATCCCAATTAAGCATCACCATTAAAAACCCAACAAATTAATTAGAGTAACATGATGAGATTCACATGATAATCCAAGTACTAGATATTCAAGTTATCCATAACCGGGGACACGACTAACCATGATTAGTTTATACACTCTGTAGAGATTTGCGCACTTTTCCCCACAAGACTCGATCTCCTCCGTTGGGATTCTCGCACTACATGGTGTTTGAGAAACATATGACGGAGACATAGTCTTTCAGAAGCGCTAGCACCTTACGATCGGGTAAACCGTAACACCTACTTTCCCCTACATCTGCTAGTCTACCACTGTAAGAGTTCGCACAAGTTAGTCAACTATGCTAGAGTCCATAGTAGCTTGTGGCTGCACACGGAAATTTCTAGTATGAATAATCTCATGATCCCTTTGAGCCTGGGTGGCGGTCCATAAAGAAAAACAGGCAATCGCTGGAATACCCAGGTGCCTCAGTCCACCCAGATGTGTATTTAAGTTGCCACCTTAGATAAACCATTAATTTAACAAACTCACATCTGTCATGGATACACTCACCCAATCCATGTCTACTAGCATAGCATGGCATAATAAGAAAACGTAGAAGTAACTCCCAAAGGTTTGATAATAACAGGTAATAGGTACTACCTCATCTATTTCCCAAACCCACAATTTAATTAGATCCTAATCATGCAATGTGTGAGGGTTGATCTAATGCAATAAAAACTGGGTAATAGGAAGTATGATCAAAGTGTTACTTGCCTTGATGATGATCCGCAAAACCTAGCGATTCGAAGTAGCAAGCGGCGCACTTCGGGTACTCTATCACAAACAAATAAGCATACAATAAGTACTCAACTAATGCACAGGTAAAATTCAAATGAGAGATTTAACCAGAAAGTTCAACTTAAGAACTCCGGTTGGCAAAAATAATCAAATCAAACAAAGCAAAGAAAGACAAACGGCAAAAGAAACAAGCTTCATTTACTAATATGGATCTATGTCAAATTTTACAGAGGCAAAAACTAGTTTGAGTTGGTTAAACGGAAAGAGGGTTTCGAGACGAAACTCCAGGCGATTGAATCGCCTGATTCCGATAAACGAGCGAAAAGTTATACTAGAACGAAAATCGGATCAGAAATCGCGATCGGAAAAATCGCGGAATAAATCCGAGAAAAAGAAAAATGACAAACAGATTAACGAACGAGCGTTCGTTATCTGGATCTAAACAATGAACGCGTTCGTTAAAACGAACGAACGAGCAAACACTTGCTAATTAAACTAAACCGGAAAAAACCGATCTATCTAAAAAAACGAATCTAAAAAAACCGAACGAAAACCGGCGAAAACCAACGGTTTTCTAAAAAAAACGGCGGCGGCGAGATTGACCTCGTCGGCGGCGGCGGGGCGGGCGGCGACACGGCAGTGGCGGCGGCGGTTGGGCGGCGGGTGGCTTGGCGCTAGGGTTTGGGAGCGGCGGCGGCTTTGGGCTGGTCGGGCCCCAGGGTCGCACTATATAAAGGCCCCGGCCCGTAGTCGGTTCGCTCCTTTAAAAAAAATTATTACGCGCAGAAAACAAACAAAAGGAATAGTAAACGGACTCCAAAAATCCCGAAATAAATTTTCCCCGGCTTCTAAAATCAAGCCGCATAGGATGAACATTTATTTGGGGCCTAAATGCAAATTTGAAAAACGCGCATTTTTCCTAAATTCAATAAAATAGCAAATAAAACCAAAACAAAATCTTATTTGATTTTATCATTTAAATACTCAATATTTCTTTATTTTGGGAAAGTCATTTTATTCCCTCTCTCATATTTTGATAATAGAAATAATTGAAGATAAAAATAAATAAAATCAAATGATCCTATTTTCAAAATTTGAGAAAACTCAAATATGAAAATAACGAAATCCCCAACTCTCTTCGAGGGTCCTTGAGTTGCGTAGAATTTCTAGGATCAACCCCAAAATGCAAATAAAATATGATATGCAAATATGATCTATTGTATAACATTCCAAATTGAAAATTTGGGATGTTACAAACCTACCCCCCTTAAGATGAATCTCGCCCTCGAGATTCGGGTTGGCTAGAAAATAGGTGAGGGTGGTCCTTCAGCAATTCTTCCTCTCGTTCCCAGGTGGCTTCATCCTCCGTGTGGTGGCCCCCCTGAACTTTGCAAAACTTGATAACCTTGCTGCGGGTGACTCGGCTGGCATACTCAAGAATCTTAACTGGTTTCTCCTCGTAGGTCAAATCACTGTCCAACTGAATCGCTTCCAGCTGCACTGTATCTCTCAGCGGTATATCAGGCATCTCTGCATGGCACTTCTTCAACTGTGAAATGTGGAACACATCGTGAACTCCTGACAATCCTTCGGGCAATTCCAACTTATAAGCTACTTCTCCCATACGCTCCAAAACCTTGTATGGTCCTACAAAACATGGCACTAACTTTCCCTTAACTCCAAAGCGCTTAACTCCCCGAAGTTGAGATACTCGAAGATAAACTCGGTCTCTGACTTCGTAAACTGTCTCCTTGCGTTTAGGATCTGCGTAGCTCTTCTGCCTGGACTGGGCTACCTTGAGCCTATCGCGAATCAATTTCACCTTCTGTTCAGACTCCTTAATCAGATCCGGTCCAAACACTGGCGGTCTCCAACTTCATCCCACGACAATGGGGTCCTGCACCTCCTTCCATACAAGGCTTCGAAAGGGGCCATCTTCAAACTGGATTGATAATTGTTGTTATAAGAGAACTTTGCGTATGGCAAATTGTCATCCCAACTAGATCCATAATCTAGCGCACAAGCTCTCAGCATATCCTCCAAAATCTGATTGACTCTCTCGGTCTGTCCATCTGTCTGCGGATGGAAAGTTGTACTGAACTCTAGCCTGGTACCCAAAGTTCGATATAATGCTCCATGGAACTCCATGCAGACATACAATCCTAGTCATGTATATTTTTGCCAACTTGGCACTAGTGTAAGTAGTCTTCACTAGAATGAAATGAGCTACCTTTGTCAAATGATCGACTACAACCCATATCGAGTCATAGCCTGAACGAGTTCTGGGTAATCCTATAATAAAATCCATGCCTAACTTATCCCACTTCCATTTGGGTATCGGCAATGGCTGTAGCAATCCTCCTGGCTTCTGATGCTCTGCCTTTACTCTCTGACATACATCACAAACTGCTACATACTCCGCAATATCCTTCTTCATTCCGGTCCACCAGAAAGTATCCTTCGAATCCAAATACATCTTGATATTTCCTAGGTGAATCGAATATGGTGAATCATGGGCCTGTTGCAGAATCAACTTCCTGATCTTCGAATCATTAGGCACATAAACACGGTCTTCAAACCATAAGGTATCATGCTCATCCTCACGAAATCCTTTAGCTTTTCCTTTGCTCATTTTCTCCTTAATAGAAGCAGTCTCCTTGCCAGTCCTTTGAGCTTCTCTAATCTTATCCATCAAAGTAGACTGAATCTGCAATACTGCTACATAGCCTCTTGGGACTATCTCCAAACATAGCTCACGAAGATTTTCGGCTAACTCCCTTGGTAAATCTCCCGTCATTAGGGTGTTGACATGACTTTTACAGCTCAGCGCGTCGGCTAATATGTTAGCCTTTTCGGGGTGATATTGCAATCTCATATCATAATCCTTGATGAGCTCCAACCATCTCCTTTGCCTGAGATTCAACTCCTTCTGCGCGAAAATATACTTCAAACTCTTGTGATCCGTGTACACCTCACAATGATTTCCAATGAGAAAGTGTCTCCAAGTCTTCAATGCATGCACTACGGCTGCTAACTCCAAATCATGCATGGCATAATTTAACTCATGAGGTTTAAGCTGTCGTGAGGCATATGAAACAACTCTTCCTTCCTGCATAAGCACTGCTCCAAGTCCTCGACATGAAGCGTCGCAATACACCTCATAATCCTTGTTCTGATTTGGCAAAATCAACACGGGTGATGTAACCAAACGTTTCTTCAACTCCTGGAAACTGGCCTCACATTCCTCGGTCCATATGAACTTGGTATCCTTCTTCATCAACTCCGTCATAGGCTTCGCAATCTTCGAGAAATTTTCAATGAATCTCTGGTAGTATCATGCAAGTCCAAGAAAACTCCGGATCTCTCCAACTGTTGTTGGCGCTTCCCAATTTGTCACAGTGTCAACCTTGGTGGGATCTACTGCTATATCTTCTCCGGATATAACGTGTCCGAGAAATCCAACTTCCTTCAACCAAAATTCACATTTGCTAAACTTGGCATATAACCGATGTTCTCTGAGTTTACCAAGTACCAAACACAAATGCTCCTTATGCTCCTCTTCATTTTTCGAGTAAACCAGGATATCATCAATGAACACTACGACGAACTTATCCAAAAACTCCATAAATACTTTGTTCATCATATTCATAAAATATGCAGGTGCGTTAGTCAGACCAAATGACATAACGGTATACTTGTACAACCCATACCTGGTGGTAAAAGCCGTCTTAGGTATATCCTGTTCTCGAATCTTCAACTGATGGTATCCTGATTGCAGATCAATCTTGGAAAATACTTTAGCTTCTTGCAATTGATCAAATAGATCATTGATCATCGGTAGTGGGTACTTGTTCTTGATGGTTACTTCATTCAATCCTCGATAATCAACAACCATCCTTAACGATCCATCCTTCTTCTCCACTAGAAGTACTGGCGATCCCCAAGGCAAAGAACTTGGGCAGATATACCCTTTATCCAGTAACTCCTTAATCTTCTTCTTAATCTCTTCCAAATCCTTTGCGGGCATCCTATATGGCCTCTTAGATATTGGCCCTGTGCCTGGCAAAAGCTCAATCAGAAGCTCAATATCTCTATCCGGTGGCATGCCTGGCAACTCCTCTGGAAATACATCAGGGAAATCCTTCACTACTGGTACTTCCTCCTGCACAACTCCTGTTAACGAATTTACTTGAGTCCTTTTAGGCACATGCCAGGATACATACTTGATCCTTCTGCCTTCTGGGGTGGTAAGCAAAATTGACTTACTAGCGCAACCGATGTTCCCTCCATACATCGATAGCCAATCCATACCCATAATTACATCCAAACCTTGTGATTCTAAAATGATTAAATCCGAGGGAAACACATGCCTACCTATACTCAATGGCACTTGAAAACATCCCTTACTATCCATATACTCCGCTCCTGGTGAGCTTACTAACATGGGTGTTCTAAGAACCTTAGTGTGCAGGTTATACTTATCCACAAATCCCCTTGATATGTATGAATGCGATGCACCAGTATCGAAAAGAACGATTGCAGTAAATGACTTAACCAAAAACTTACCGATTACTGCATCCGGCTGCTCTTCAACCTCCTCCACGTTAACGTGGTTCACCTGTCCCCTATTGAAAGGGTTCGGCTTCTTCCCAGAGCTTCCATTGCCATTTCCATTCTGAGATTCAGGACATTCATTGGCATAATGTCCGGTCTTCTGGCACTTAAAGCAAGTGACTTGGCTCAGGTCTCTTTTGGCTGGGGTTGATGGGTTGGTATGGTTCTAGCCGTTGCTGCCCCTATTCCCATTACCATTCTTGGGGCCATTATGATTGTGCGATCTACCTCCTCCATGGGTATGCTGAAAATGTCCTCCCGGTCTAGGGGTAAAAATGTGGCTTCTGCTGAGCTCCCGAATTGTACTTCCCTTGTCCATACTTCCTCTTGCGATTCTCAATCTGCTGTTGCTTCCCTTCAATCATAAGAGCACGATCTACCAACTCCTGGTAGTTGTTGAAGGTTGCTACCATCAACTACATGCTCAACTCATCATTCAGTCCTTCCAGAAACTTCTCCTGCTTAGCTGCATCCGTAGCAACGTCATCTGGGGCATAACATGCTAGCTGTTGGAAATATGCCCTAGAGGCAATAATAAAAGCATTATTATTATATTTCCTTGTTCATGATAATTGTCATTTACTCATGCTATAATTGTGTTATCCGGAAATCGTAATACATGTGTGAATTCATAGACACCAACATGTCCCTAGTAAGCCTCTAGTTGACTAGCTCGTTGATCAACAAATAGTCATGGTTTCCTGACTATGGACATTGGATGTCATTTATAACGAGATCACATCATTAGGAGAATGATGTGATGGACAAGACCCAATCCTAAACATAGCACAAGATCGTATAGTTCGTTTGCTAGAGTTTTTCCAATGTCAAGTATCTTTTCCTTAGACCATGAGATCGTGTAACTCTCGGATACCATAGGGGTGCTTTGGATGTGCCAAACGTCACAACGTAACTGGGTGACTATAAAGGTACATTATAGGTATCTCCGAAAGTGTCTGTTGGGTTGGCACGAATTAAGACTGGGATTTGTCACTCCGTATGACGGAGAGGTATCTCTGGGCCCACTCAGTAATGCATCATCATAATGAGCTCAAAGTGACCAAGTGTCTGGTCACGGGATCATGCATTACGGTACGAGTAAAGTGACTTGCCGGTAACGAGATTGAACGAGGTATTGGGATACCGATGATCGAATCTCGGGCAAGTAACGTACCGATTGACAAAGGGAATTGAATACGGGGTTGCGTGAATCCTCGACATCGTGGTTCATCCGATAAGATCATCGAGGAGCATGTGGGAGCCAACATGGGTATCCAGATCCCACTGTTGGTTATTGACCGGAGAGCCGTCTCAGTCATGTCTACATGTCTCCCGAACCCGTAGGGTCTACACACTTAAGGTTCGGTGACGCTAGGGTTGTAGAGATATGAATATGCAGTAACCCGAAAGTTGTTCGGAGTCCCAGATGAGATCCTGGACGTCACGAGGAGTTCCGGAATGGTCCGGAGGTGAAGAATTATATATAGGAAGTGCAGTTTCGGCCATCTGGAGAGTTTCGGGGTCACCGGTATTGTACCGGGACCACCGGAAGGGTCCCGGGGGTCCACCGGGTGGGTCCACCCATCCCGGAGGGTCCCATGGGCCAAAGTGGGGAGGGGAACCAGCCCATAGTGGGCTGGTGCGCCCCCCTAGGCCCATGCCATGCGCCTAGGGTTGGAACCCTAGGGGTGGGGGGGCGCGCCCACCTTGCCTTGGGGGCTACTCCACCCTTGGCCGCCCCCCCCCCTAGGAGATCCCATCTCCTATGGCCGGTGCCCCCCTAGGGGAGCCTATATAAAGGAAGGGGGAGGGAGGGGGAAGCCATACCTTGAGTCTTGGCACCTCCCTCTCCCCTGCTACACCTCTCTCTCTCGCAGTATACGGCGAAGCCCTGCTGCTGTGACGGCCTGCATCCACCACCACGCCGTCGTGCTGCTAGATCTTCATCAACCTCTCCTTACCCCTTGCTGGATCAAGAAGGAGGAGACGTCACGCTGACCGTACGTGTGTTGAACACGGAGGTGCCATCCGTTCGGCGCTAGGATCTCCGGTGATTTGGATCATGTCGAGTACGACTTCCTCATCCCCGTTCTTTGAACGCTTCCGCGTGTGATCTACAAAGGTATGTAGATGCAATCCGATCACTCATTGCTAGATGAAATCATAGATGGATCTTGGTGAAACCGTAGGAAAATTTTGTTTTCTGCAACGTTCCCCAACAGTGGTATCAGAGCTAGGTCTATGGTTAGTTCTCCTTGCACGAGTAGAACACAATTTGTTGTGGGTGTAGATGTTGTCAACTTTCTTGCCGCTACTAGTCTTATCTTGCTTCAGCGGTATTGTGGGATGAAGCGGCCCGGACCGACCTTACACGTACGCTTACGTGAGACTGGTTCCACCGACTGACAAGCACTAGTTGCATAAGGTGGCTAGCGGGTGTCTGTCTCTCCCACTTTAGTTGGAGCGGATTCGATGAAAAGGGTCCTTATGAAGGGTAAATAGAAGTTGACAAATCACATTGTGTCTATTACGTAGGTAAGAAAACGTTCTTGCTAGAACCCTTTTGCAGCCACGTAAAACTTGCAACAACAATTAGAGGACGTCTAACTTGTTATTGCAGCAAGTGATTTGTGATGTGATATGGCCAAAGTTGTGATGAATGATGAATGATATATATGTGATGTATGAGATCATGTTCTTGTAATAGGAATCACGACTTGCATGTCGATGAGTATGACAACCAGCAGGAGCCATAGGAGTTGTCTTTATTTTTTGTATGACCTGCATGTCATTGAGAAATGCCATGTAAATTACTTTACTTTATTTCTAAATGCGTTAGCCATAGTAGTAGAAGTAATAGTTGGCGAGCAACTTCATGGAGACACGATGATGGAGATCATGGTGTCATGCCGGTGACAAGATGATCATGGAGCCCCAAGATGGAGATCAAAGGAGCTATGTGATATTGGCCATATCATGTCACTATTATTATTTGATTGCATGTGATGTTTATCATGTTTTTGGATCTTGTTTACTTAGAACAGCGGTAGTAAATAAGATGATCCCTCATAATAATTTCAAGAAAGTGCTCCTCCTAACTGTGCACCGTTGTGACAGTTCGTTGTTTCGAAGCACCACGTGATGATCGGGTGTGATAGATTCCAACGTTCACATACAACGGGTGTAAGACAGACTTACACATGCAAACACTGAGGTTGACTTGATGAGCCTAGCATGTACAGACATGGCCTCGGAACACAGAAGACCGAAAGGTCGAGCATGAGTCGTATAGAAGATACGATCAACATGAAGATGTTCACCGATGTTGACTAGTCCGTCTCACGTGATGATCGGACACGGCCTAGTTAACTCGGATCATGTTATACTTAGATGACTGGAGGGATGTCTATCTAAGTGGGAGTTCATTATATAATTTGATTAGATGAACTTAATTATCATGAACTTAGTCTAAAATCTTTATAAAATGTCTTGTAGATCAAATGGCCAATGTTGTCCTCAACTTCAACGCGTTCCTAGAGAAAACCAAGCTGAAAGACGATGGCAGCAACTATACGGACTGGGTCCGGAACCTGAGGATCATCCTCATAGCTGCCAAGAAAGAATATGTCCTACAAGCACCGCTAGGTGACGCACCCGTCCCACAGAACCAAGACGTTATGAACGCTTGGCAGACATGTGCTGATGATTACTCCCTCGTTCAGTGCGGCATGCTTTACAGCTTAGAACCGGGGCTCCAAAAGCGTTTTGAGCGACACGGAGCATATGAGATGTTCGAAGAGCTGAAAATGGTTTTCCAAGCTCATGCCCGGGTCGAGAGATATGAAGTCTCCGACAAGTTCTTCAGCTGTAAGATGGAGGAAAATAGTTCTATCAGTGAACACATACTCACTATGTCTGGGTTACATAACCGCTTGACTCAGCTAGGAGTTAATCTCCTGGATGACGCGGTCATTGACAGAATCCTCCAGTTGCTTCCACCAAGCTACAAGAGCTTTGTGATGAACTTCAATATGCAGGGGATGGAAAAGACCATTCCTGAAGTATTTGCAATGCTGAAATCAGCAGAGGTAGAAGTCAAAAAGGACCATCAAGTGCTGATGGTGAATAAAACCACTAAGTTCAAGAAAGGCAAGGGTAAGAAGAACTTCAAGAAGGACGGCAAGGGAGTTGCCGCGCCCGGTAAGCAAGCTGTCGGGAAGAAGCCAAAGAATGGACCCAAGCCCGAGACTGAGTGTTTTTATTACAAGGGAAGTGGTCACTGGAAGCGGAACTGCCCCAAATACTTAGCGGACAAGAAGGCCGGCAAAACGAAAGGTATATGTCATATACATGTAATTGATGTGTACCTTACCAATACTCGTAGTAGCTCCTGGGTATTTGATACCGGTGCAGTTGCTCACATTTGTAACTCAAAGCAGGAGCTGCGGAATAAGCGGAGATTGGCGAAGGACGAGGTGACGATGCGCGTCGGGAATGGTTCCAAGGTCGATGTGATCACCGTCGGCACGCTACCTCTACATTTACCTACGGGATTAGTTTTGAACCTCAATAATTGTTATTTAGTGCCAAGTTTGAGCATGAACATTGTATCAGGATCTCGTTTAATACGAGATGGCTACTCATTTAAATCCGAGAATAATGGTTGTTCTATTTATATGAGAGATATGTTTTATGGTCATGCTCCTATGGTGAATGGTTTATTCTTAATGAATCTCGAGCGTAATGCTACACATATTCATAGTGTGAATGCCAAAAGATGTAAGGTTGATAATGATAGTCCCACATACTTGTGGCACTGCCGCCTTGGTCACATAGGTGTCAAACGCATGAAGAAGCTCCATACAGATGGACTTTTAGAGTCTCTTGATTATGAATCATTTGACACGTGCGAACCATGCCTCATGGGTAAGATGACCAAGACTCCGTTCTCAGGAACAATGGAGCGAGCAACCAACCTATTGGAAATCATACATACTGATGTGTGCGGTCCAATGAGTGTTGAGGCTCGTGGTGGCTATCGTTATGTTCTCACCCTCACTGATGACTTGAGTAGATATGGGTATATCTACTTAATGAAACACAAGTCTAAAACCTTTGAAAAGTTCAAGGAATTTCAGAGTGAGGTTGAGAATCAACGTGATAGAAAGATCAAGTTTTTGCGATCAGATCGTGGAGGAGAATACTTGAGTCATGAATTTGGTACACACTTAAGAAAATGTGGAATAGTTTCACAACTCACGCCGCCTGGAACACCTCAGCGTAATGGTGTGTCCGAACGTCGTAATCGCACTCTATTAGATATGGTGCGATCTATGATGTCTCTTACCGATTTACCACTGTCATTTTGGGGCTATGCTTTAGAGACTGCCGCATTCACTTTAAATAGGGCTCCGTCGAAATCCGTTGAGATGACACCATATGAATTATGGTTTGGGAAGAAGCCTAAGCTGTCGTTTCTAAAAGTTTGGGGATGCGATGCTTATGTCAAGAAACTTCAACCTGAAAAGCTCGAACCCAAGTCGGAAAAATGCGTCTTCATAGGATACCCTAAAGAAACTATTGGGTATACCTTCTACCTCAGATCCGTAGGCAAGATCTTTGTTGCCAAGAATGGATCCTTTCTAGAGAAAGAGTTTCTCTTGAAAGAAGTAAGTGGGAGGAAAGTAGAACTTGATGAAGTATTGCCTCTTGAACAGGAAAGTGGCGTAACTCAGGGAAATGTTCCTGTGGTGCCTGCACCAATTAGAGAGGAAGTTAATGATGATGATGATCAAGATACTTCTGATCAAGCTCCTACTGAACTTCGAAGGTCCACAAGGACACGTTCCGCACCAGAGTGGTATGGCAACCCTGTCTTGGAAATCATGTTGTTAGACAATGGTGAACCTTCGAACTATGAAGAAGCGATGGCGGGCCCGGATTCTGACAAATGGCTGGAAGCCATGAAATCTGAGATAGGATCCATGTATGAAAACGAAGTATGGACTTTTACTAACTTGCCCGATGATCGGCGAGCCATAGAAAATAAATGGATCTTTAAGAGGAAGACAGACGCGGATGGTAATGTGACCATCTATAAAGCTAGGCTTGTCGCTAAGGGTTATCGACAAGTTCAAGGGGTTGACTACGATGAGACATTCTCTCCCGTAGCAAAGCTGAAGTCCGTCCAAATCATGTTAGCAATTGCCGCATACTATGATTATGAGATATGGCAAATGGACGTCAAAACGGCATTCCTTAACGGTTATCTTAAGGAAGAACTGTATATGATGCAGCCGGAAGGTTTTGTCGATCCTAAGAATGCTGACAAGGTGTGCAAGCTCCAACGCTCGATTTATGGGCTGGTGCAAGCATCTCGGAGTTGGAACATTCTCTTTGATGAGATGATCAAAGCGTTTGCGTTTATGCAGACTTATGGAGAAGCCTGCGTTTACAAGAAAGTGAGTGGGAGCTCTGTAGCATTCTCATATTATATGTAGATGACATACTTTTGATGGGAAATGATATAGAGCTTTTGGACAGCATTAAGGCCTACTTGAATAAGAGTTTTTCAATGAAGGACCTTGGAGAAGCTGCTTATATATTAGGCATCAAGATCTATAGAGATAGATCAAGACGCCTCATAGGTCTTTCACAAAGCACATAGAGATAGATCAAGATATTGAAGAAGTTCATAGAGATAGCTCAAGATATTGAAGAAGTTCAATATGGATCAGTCTAAGAAGGGGTTCTTGCCTATGTTGCAAGGTGTGAAATTGAGCTCAGCTCAATGTGTGACCACGGCAGAAGATATAGAAGAGATGAGTGTCATCCCCTATGCCTCAGCCATAGGGTATGTTATGTATGCCATGCTGTGTACCAGACCTGATGTAAACCTTGCCGTAAGTTTGGTAGGAAGTTACCAAAGTAATCCCGGCAAGGAACACTGGACAGCGGTCAAGAATATCCTGAAGTACCTGAAAAGGATAAGGACATGTTTCTCGTTTATGGAGGTGACGAAGAGCTCGTCGTAAAGGGTTACGTCGATGCTAGCTTCGACACAGATCTGGATGACTCTAAGTCACAAACCGGATACGTGTATATTTTGAATGGTGGGGCAGTAAGCTGGTGCAGTTGCAAGCAGAGCGTCGTGGCGGGATCTACATGTGAAGCGGAGTACATGGCAGCCTCGGAGGCAGCACATGAAGCAATTTGGGTGAAGGAGTTCATCACCGACCTAGGAGTCATACCCAATGCGTCGGGGCCGATCAAACTCTTCTATGACAACACTGGAGCTATTGCACTTGCCAAGGAGCCCAGGTTTCACAAGAAGACCAGGCACATCAAGCGTCGCTTCAACTCCATTCGTGAAAATGTTCAAGATGGAGACATAGATATTTGTAAAGTACATACAGACCTGAATGTAGCAGATCCGTTGACTAAACCTCTCCCTAGAGCAAAACATGATCAACACCAGAATTCCATGGGTGTTCGATTCATCACAATGTAACTAGATTATTGACTAGTGCAAGTGGGAGACTGTTGGAAATATGCCCTAGAGGCAATAATAAAAGCATTATTATTATATTTCCTTTTTCATGATAATTGTCTTTTATTCATGCTATAATTGTGTTATCCGGAAATCGTAATACATGTGTGAATTCATAGACACCAACATGTCCCTAGTAAGCCTCTAGTTGACTAGCTCATTGATCAACAGATAGTCATGGTTTCCTGACTATGGACATTGGATGTCATTGATAACAAGATCACATCATTAGGAGAATGATGTGATGGACAAGACCCAATCCTAAACATAGCACAAGATCATATAGTTCGTTTGCTAGAGTTTTTCCAATGTCAAGTATCTTTTCCCTAGACCATGAGATCGTGTAACTCCCGGATACCATAGGGGTGCTTTGGATGTGCCAAACGTCACAACGTAACTGGGTGACTATAAAGGTACATTACAGGTATCTCCGAAAGTGTCTGTTGGGTTGGCACGAATCAAGACTGGGATTTGTCACTCTGTATGACGGAGAGGAATCTCTGGGCCCACTCGGTAATGCATCATCATAATGAGCTCAAAGTGACCAAGTGTCTGGTCATGGGATCATGCATTACGGTACGAGTAAAGTGACTTGCTGGTAACGAGATTGAACGAGGTATTGGGATACCGACGATCGAATCTCGGGCAAGTAACATACCGATTGACAAAGGGAATTGAATACGGGGTTGCTTGAATCCTTGACATCGTGGTTCATCCGTTGAGATCATCGAGGAGCATGTGGGAGCCAACATGGGTATCCAGATCCCGCTGTTG
This sequence comes from Triticum dicoccoides, assembly GCF_002162155.2. Classification (NCBI taxonomy): domain Eukaryota; kingdom Viridiplantae; phylum Streptophyta; class Magnoliopsida; order Poales; family Poaceae; genus Triticum; species Triticum dicoccoides. Next base: position 216,099,819 of record NC_041386.1, on the reverse strand, counting down.
GTTATTGACTGGAGAGCCATCTCGGTCATGTCTACATGTCTCCCGAACCCGTAGGGTCTACACACTTAAGGTTCGGTGACGCTAGGGTTGTAGAGATATGAATATGTAGTAACCCGAAAGTTGTTCGAAGTCCCGGATGAGATCCTGGATGTCACGAGGAGTTCCGGAATGGTCCGGAGGTGAAGAATTATATATAGGAAGTGCAGTTTCGGCCATCGGAGAGTTTCGGGGTCACCGGTATTGTACCGGGACCACTGGAAGGGTCCCGGGGGTCCACCGGGTGGGGCCACCCATCCCGGAGGGCCCCATGGGCCAAAGTGGGGAGGGGAACCAGCCCATAGTGGGCTGGTGCGCCCCCCTAGGCCCACCCCATGCGCCTAGGGTTGGAACCCTAGGGGTGGGGGGGCGCCCCACCTTGCCTTGGGGGCTACTCCACCCTTGGCCGCCGCCCCGCTAGGAGATCTCATCTCCTATGGCCGGCGCCCCCCCTAGGGGAGCCTATATAAAGGGGGGGAGGGAGGGGGCAGCCATACCTTGAGTCTTGGCGCCTCCCTCTCCCCTGCTACACCTCTCTCTCTCGCAGTATACGGCGAAGCCCTGCTGCTGTGACGCCCTGCATCCACCACCACGCCGTCGTGCTGCTGGATCTTCATCAACCTCTCCTTCCCCCTTGCTGGATCAAGAAGGAGGAGACGTCACGCTGACCGTACGTGTGTTGAACACGGAGGTGCCGTCCGTTCGGCGCTAGGATCTCTGGTGATTTGGATCACGTCGAGTACGACTTCCTCATCCCCGTTCTTTGAACGCTTCCGCGCGTGATCTACAAAGGTATGTAGATGCAATCCGATCACTCGTTGCTAGATGAACTCATAGATGGATCTTGGTGAAACCGTAGGAAAATTTTGTTTTCTGCAACGTTCCCCAACACTAGCTTACTAAAGTCCTCCACATACTGGCCAACTGTCCGTCCTCCTTGGCGCAAGTTGCGAAACTCATGCTTCTTCATGGCCATAGCTCCTGCTGAAACATGGGCAGTACAGAAAGCCTGCTAGAACTGGTCCCATGTGACAGTGTCGATAGGGAAATTGGCAGTGAAATTCTCTCACCATGAGGTAGCGGGTCCATCAAAGCTGATGTGCGGCAAACTTCACTTTTTCCGCATCTGTGCATCCTGCTGTGGTCAACTCCCTAGCTGTCTTGCGGAGCCAATCATCTACTACTATAGGCTCGGAGCTACTGGAAAACACCTGCGGACTCAGCCTAAGAAAACGGGCTAAGTGATCAACAGGTGGTGGTGGTGGGTTGTTGTTGTTGTTGTTCCCCTGATTTTGATTCTGGACTAGCAATTGCATCAACGTGTTCTGCTGCTGGATCAACTGAGTGAGCTCCGGTGGGAAGGTAAATCCGGGGTCACGTCTCGGAGGCATCTGAGGGTTTAGAAAAGGTGAGATTTAAGAATAGAGAGGTGTCTAGAGAGAAAACACTACCCATATGCACATGAGCAAAAGCAAACAATTCACTTCATTCAATCAAACAAGGGCATACAATCGATCTAACTATCGCAAAAGTGCTCAGACTACTATATTTACATGGTGGACTTCTACTACTATTGTGATGGTCTACTAGAAATATTCTTCGGTTGCAGACTCCATGATATCTGCTCCTGCTTCATCAAAATAGTCATCATCGGTATCATCTGGATCCGAGTCGGTGTCGTCGATGATGATGTAGTCTTCCAAGCGAATCTCCTTCGGTTCTTCGTCTTCTTCTACTGGTGTAGGGCCTCCCATAAATATTCCGATCTTCATGTGTAGCCTTGAGTTCTTCCTCCAGTTTCGTGATTCTTGTCCTCGCCTTCTTCGGATCTATCATATCTGCGCACATCTGGTTCTCCTGTCGCCGAATGTGCTGGTTTAACTCTTGGATAAAAGCTTCAATTGATCTATCCTTCCTGGTGCTGATCATCTCCTAGTGCTCATCTCGGCGCCCACAAATCTGGTAGATAGTATCCTTGAGATCATTGCGGTAAACTTCTCCAATGCGTCCCATGGCGATGTGTGCTGCCATGCTCTTTCCTAGACTCCAGGTTGGTGCATCAAAGGAAAACTCTATGGGCTCAGTGACTGGCATGAACGTCCTTCCTGGAACTTGAACTTGAATCATCCAGTGCTCCTATTCAGGTAAAGTGGCGTTGTAGGTTCCGGTGAAGCTTGGTACTCCTATGTTCAGATATCTAGTGACTTCCTTCAAGTGACGTCCAAAGGGTGTATCTTCATCCGGTTGCGTGAACTTGTTCCAAGCATCCGCCATCCTAAAAGAGTAGAAAATATGAGGAGTCAGAATGAGAAGAGTGAGTAGTGATCTAGGGCTTTAGCTTAGTGGTCATGTCCTACAGTCAGCATGTGTTCTGATACCATCTTGTAGCAACCAGACCTCAAATGGTCCAATCTGTGTGCTCTGGTGTCATCCCTGGATCAGTAATGCTGACACCACATAGTACTTGAAGGATTTATAACATAGTAGCAATCACACACTTATTACATCGAGTGTCTCAAAAGAGAACTTATTACAATAAATATGGCTTAAGGCCATCTAATAACGATAGCAGCGAAAGGCTTGGAAGATAAGTGAGTCCATCAACTCCAACGGCATCACTGAGTATAGAACCACGACCTAAAGGCACCTTACTCGTCGTCTAAAAAGTCTGCAACATGAACGTTGCAACCCGAAACAGGTCTGCACATGGAATATGCTGGCAAGGTAACACATAGAGAACAATGAAGGAATAAGGCTATACTACATGCATATTTTGCTGGTGGAAAAGCTCTATGGTTACAGTTTTGCATAAAGCCAATTTTTCCCTACTGCAAAGGAATACATTTTATTTAACTATCATGGTGGTTGTTAAACATTGAGAGTGTAGACACCCTCTCAATCCCAATTAAACATCACCATTAAAAACCCAACAAATTAATTAGAGTAACATGATGAGATTCACATGATAATCCAAGTACTAGATACTCAAGTTGTCCATAACCGGGGACACGGCTAACCATGATTAGTTTATACACTCTGCAGATGTTTGCGCACTTTTCCCCACAAGACTCAATCTCCTCCGTTGGGATTCTCGCACTACATGGTGTTTGAGAAACGGATGACCGAGACATAGTCTTTCAGAAGCGCTAGCACCTTACAATCGGGTAGACCGTTACACCTACTTTCCCCTACATCTGCTAGTCTACCACTGTAAGAGTTCGCACAACTTAGTCAACTATGCTAGAGCCCATGGTAGCTTGTGGCTGCATACAGAAGTTTCTAGTATGAATAATCTCAAGATCCCTTTGAGCCTGGGTGGCGGTCCATAAAGAAAAACAGGCAATCGCTCGAATACCCAGGTGCCTCAATCCACCCAGATGTGTATTTAAGTTGCCACCTTAGGTAAACCATTAATTTAACAAACTCACATCTGTCATGGATACACTCACCCAATCCACGTCTACTAGCATAGCATGGCATAATAAGAAAATGTAGAAGTAACTCCCGAAGGTTTGATAATAACAGGTAATAGGTAGTACCTCATCTACTTCCCAAACCCACAATTTAATTAGATCCTAATCATGCAATGTGTGAGGGTTGATCTAATGCAATAAAAACTGGGTAATAGGAAGTATGACCAAAGTGTTACTTGCCTTGCTGATGATCCGCAAAACCAAGCGATTCGAAGTAGCAAGCGGCGCACTCCGGATACTCTATCGCAAACAAACAAGTATACAATAAGTACTCAACTAATGCACAGATAAAACTCAAATAAGAGATCTAACTAGAAAGTTCAATTTAAGAACTTCGGTTGGCAAAAAGAATCAAATCGAATGAAGCAACGAAAGACAAACGGCAAAAGAAACAAGCTTCGTTTACTAATCTAGATCTAGGTCAAATTTTATAGAGGAAAAAACTGGTTTGAGTTAGTTAAACAGAAAGAGGGTTTCTAGATGAAACTCCAGGCGCTTGAATCGCCTGATTCAGATAAATGAGCGAAAAGTTATACTAGAACGAAAATCGGATCAGAAATCGCGATCAGAAAAATCGCGAAATAAATCCGAGAAAAAGAAAAATGACGAACAGATTAACGAACGAATGTTCGTTATCTAGATCTAAACGATGAACGCGTTCGTTAAAACGAACGAATGAGCGAACGCTCGCTAATTAAACTAAACCGGAAAAAACCGATCTATCTAAAAACGGATCTAAAAAAACCGAACGAAAACCGGCGAAAACCAACGGTTTTCTAAAAAACCTGCGGTAGCGAGATCGACCTCGTCGGCGGCGGCAGCGTGGCAGTGGCGGCGGCGGCGGCTGGGCGGCGGGTGGCGGGCGGCTTGGGGCTAGGGTTTGGGAGCGGCGGCAACTTTGGGCTGGTCAGGCCCCGGGGTCGCGCTATATAAAGGCCCCGACCAAGGAGTCCTGGCCGAAACCGGCACGTAGTCGGTTCGCTCCTTTATTTAAATTATTATGCGCAGAAAAACAAAGAAAAGGAATACTAAACGGACTCCAAAAATCCCGAAATAAATTTTCCCTGGCTTCTAAAATCAAGCTGCACAGGATGAACATTTACTTGGGGCCTAAATGCAATTTTGAAAAACACGCATTTTTCCTAAATTCAATAAAATAGCAAATAAAACCAAAATAAAATCTTATTTGATTTTATCATTTAAATCCTCAATATTTCTTTATTTTGGGAAAGTCATTTTATTCCCTCTCTCATATTTTGATAATAGAAATAATTGAAGATAAAAATAAATAAAATCAAATGATCCTATTTTCAAAATTTGAGAAAACTCAAATATGAAAATAACGAAATCCCCAACTCTCTCCGAGGGTCCTTGAGTTGCGTAGAATTTCTAGGATCAACACCAAAATGCAAATAAAATATGATATGCAAAGATGATCTATTGTATAACATTCCAAATTGAAAATTTGGGATGTTACATGTTAATGGACTGATAACCCACAAGTATAGGGGATCGCACCAATTTTTGATAAGTAAGAGTGTCGAACCCAACGAGGAGCTAAAGATAGAACAAATATTCCCTCAAGTTCTATCGACCACCGATACAACTCTACGCATGCTTGACATTCGCTTTACCTAGAACAAGTATGAAACTAGAAGTACTTTGTAGGTGTTGTTGGATAGGTTTGTAAGATAATAAAGAGTACGCACATAAAAAGTAGGGGCTGCTTAGATAAAGAAACAATAAAGTAAATATAGCGAGTGTGGAAAAGTGGTGGTAGGAGTTGCGAAATTGCCCCTAAGCAATTGACTACTTTACTAGACCGATAGCAAGTATTATGTGGGAGAGGCCACTGCTAGCATGTCGTCCCGGACTTGGAATTCTATGCACTTATGATTGGAACTATTAGCAAGCATCTGCAACTACTAATGTTCATTAAGGTAAAACCCAACCATAGCATTAAGATATATTGGTCCCCCTTCAATCCCGTATGCATCAATTTCTATGCTAGGTTGAAGCTTCTGTCACTCTTGCCCTCCAATACATAGTCCTATCAACATACAACTAACCCTAGGGTGTTATCCACACGCGCAATCATATGATGGGCACCAAAGGACAGCAACATAACCACAAGCAAATTAAATCAATCATAGCAATTCATCAACCACCGATAGGACAATGAAAATCTACTCAGACATCATAGGATGGCAACACATCATTGGATAATAATATGAAGCATAAAGCACCATGTTCAAGTAGATGGTACAGCGGGTTGCGGGAGAGTGGACCGTTGTAGATAGAGGGGGGAAGGTGATGGAGATGTTGGTGAAGATGGCGGAGGTGTTGGTGTAGATCGCGGTGATGATGATGGCCCCCGATGGCACTCCGGTGCCACCGGAAGCGAGGCGGAGAGAGCCCCCCCTCCTTCTTCTTCCTTGACCTCCTCCCAAGATGGGAGAAGGGTTTCCCCTCTGGTCCATGGCCTCCATGGCACGGGAGGGGCGAGAGCCCCTCCGAGATTGGACCTGTCTCTCTGTCTCTCTCTGTTTCCGCGTTCTCAGATTCTTCCCTTTCACCGTTTCTTATATTCCCGGAGATCCGTAACTCCGATTGGGCTGAAATTTTAACAAGATCTCTATCCGGATATTAGCTTTCTTGCGGCGAAAGAAGGGCATCAACCGCCTTACGGGTGCCCCATGAGGGTCAGGGGCGCGCCCTGGGGGGCAGGCGCGCCCCCTGCCTCGTGGCCACCTCAGGCACCGTCTCGCGTGGATTTTTCTTCCAAAAAATCATATATATTCCAAAAAAATCTCCGTCAGTTTTTATCCCGTTTGGACTCCGTTTGATATGGATATTCTGCGAAACAAAAAACATGCAACAAACAGGAACTGGCACTGGGCACTGGATCAATATGTTAGTCCCAAAAATAGTATAAAAAGTTGCCAAAAGTATATGAAAGTTGTAGAATATTGGCATGGAACGATCTAAAATTATTGATACGACGGAGACGTATCATGGACCGGATCAAATATGGGCCGGCATTTGGCCCAAAACATGGCAGCCTGTTAATGGGCCGGCCCATTAGTGTCCTCAAAATCGTGTGGGCCTTTAGCTGGGCCAGCCCGTTATGGTCAACGAAATCTCGTGGGCATTTAGCTGGACCGGCCCATTATGGTCGGTGAAATCTCGTGGGCCTTTAGTTGGGTCGGCCCATTTAATCTTTATGGGCCACTTTTGGGCCGGTCCACGTGTCAATATATCATAGGTGCATCTTGGCCATCGGATGAGTGACACCTGTGTCGATGCGGAGCTGACACATGGTTCCGTCGACCAATGAGAATTTTACACGTGGAAAATCATCATTGGTCGTGGCTGTTAGCGGGTTATCGGATCCAAAACCGGACCCGATAGCTTAAGGGCGACCCGTTACGGTGGATTCCATGTGTCGGTCACCCTTGATGAAAGCACTTCCATAATGCGGCATTTATCGTCATGGAAGTGAACACTTCCATGATGATAATTTTGGTAATGTCGCGGAACACTTCTACGATAGCACATGTATGACTATCTTCATTCTGTCATAAAATCGTCATGGTTGTACATACATGACAGAAGAAGTGACCTACTGTGACAAACACGTATCATCACGGAAGTGTCTTTTTTTGTATAGATACCTTTTCCTTCATACATTTCTTTGCCTCGTTCATATCTTCAAGACTGAGATATAATATACCCCTCTTCTTCGGAGTGGTTTTAGGCGGTGGTTCAAGAAGAGTCCAATCATCATAATTTTCAATATGTTTTTCAATAATTCTTCAGCTTGCCCAACAGTGCATTCCCTAAAAACACAACCAGCACAACTATCTAGGAAATCCCTAAAAGCATCGGTTAGTCCATTATAGAAGATATCAAGTATTTCATTTATCTTAAGAGGATGATCAGGCAAAGCATTAAGTAATTGGCAAAGCCTCCCCCAAGCTTGTGGGAGACACTCTTCTTTAATTTGTACAAAGTTAAATATTTCCTATAAAGCAGCTTGTTTCGTATGAGCAGGGAAATATTTTTCAGAGAAGTAATAAATTATATCCTGGGGACTACGCACACAACCAGGAGCAAGAGTATTGTACCAAGCTTTAACATCACCTTTTAATGAGAATGGAAATAATTTAAGAATATAGTAATAGTGAGTCTTCTCATGATGAGTAAAAAGGGTGGATGTGTCATTCAACTTACTAAGATGTCACTAGTACAATGAGGTGCTAAACAAACGGTTTTAACCCCTTTCCGCGATGGCATTTGGAACCGTCGCCAAGTGAGTGTGGGCGATAGTGGGGTCCTTCCCACACGACCCAGAAACCGTCGGGGATATGCCCTCCTGGCACACATGCTCGGCAAAATGAGGTGGTGTGCGACCAACTAGCGCTCAAATACGGAAATACGTACAATAGAGCTAAAAATACAATTATACGGCGAAATTGTTTCTGATCGTAAGTACATCCCACATAGTCAGTCCCCGCTAAACGTTTCCGTTCGTATGTACATCCCACACAGTCTCTCCAAGGAAAATGTTTCCGTTCACAAGTACATCACACACAATTTTTCCCGTTAAATCATTTGCGTTATTGAATGTATCACACACGGTCCGTAGGAGAAACTGTGTGGCAAAGGCTGTCCATCACAGATAGTTTTTATGTGGTAAACGTTTGCGCAAGGTGGCCTAATGCAAACAGTTTTCAAGAGAAAGAAGTGTGTGATTGTTCATTTATCCAACACGTTTTATTCCTAGAAACTTTGTGCGTTGCCTGAGGTCATCGCCCATGGTATTTTTTCAACAACCGTTTGCAATAGCAAAACCCAATTAGCAGGCTAATTCACCATTAGCGGGCTAGTTATCCGACTATTAATAATCCAGTTATTAATCTAATTGAGATTTCATATTAAGCACACAATATATTTCATTTTCATAATTGAAATACATCAGAGTACAACATCATATAGCTTCAGCACTCAGCTACCCCATTACACAACTACAGCAGGACCAAGTTTCACATGCAACATCTATAACCTTTCGAAATTAGCATCATAGACAGTACATAGACATATGTATCCCATCTGGAAAACTACTGAAGCAGAAGGAGAATATTGAGCCTTCATTGATGTTGAAGGTCTTTGTAACTTTAGGCCAGTGCCTATGGATGATTGACCGTCCATCCTTCGTCCTCTTCAGGAACACTTCAATATTGAACCGTGGGTGTTGTATGAATACCTTCCTCGCCTCCTGACCATACAGGTGGTTTGAGAGGTAATCATCAGTGAACTACTTTGGAAAGGCCTGAAAACAAGGGTGTGCATAAATATCTTTTCTATATTGGAAATGGGGAAAAGGAATAAAAAAGGCAAAGTATAATAGTTAGTGCCATCTTGTAGTGAACCGATGTCTTCTTCATTGTGCAGACAAAGATCTTGTTGTTTTTTGTCGCTAATCTCTTTATCCAAACAATCTTTCTGAGTTTCTTGACTTGACTGATATTCATGGACAACTCATTTCCCCATATGCAAAAAGGGTCGAAAAGTGGGTCAAAACCTCTGACAGCAGGACCTACATGTGCAAGACCAAATTGTTAAAAACCTAAATATTAGAATGGTTCCTACAATTGCCCAATAATGTGCTATTAGACAACGGACCATGCACGTGCTAACCTCGATTGTAAAACTTAGTGCTTCCCATTGTTTCCCTGCAACACATATAAGGTAGTAAGTCATCAGGTTAAGTAAGAGTTCGCATGCTATCAGTAAAATATGTTGATGAAAAATAAGCACATTGCAAATTAATTCAAGCCACATGAAAGACCCATTTATCTAAACCAAGCATGATTAAGAACTAGGAAATATATCACTTGTATATGTTTCTCATGTATTAAGTGCAGCCAAATTCGATTTATTCCTCACATGCACAACAATACAAAATTCTACCCACGACAATTGGACATCGCAGTGTAGAATTGAACCAAGAAGTTAGCTAAATACCACAACAAATGAACCAAACATTTACTGAGCACCACATTGCACAATATAACATACTCCTAATAGAAGATCAAACAGTTAACCAAACCAAGCATGCTTAACAACTTGGAAATATAGCAATTGTATTTTTTGTCATGTATTTACTATAGCCAAATTCAATTTATTCCTCACATGGTATACAATAACAGAATGCACCCACAACTATTGAACATCGCATTGTAGAATTGAACCAAACAAAACAGTTAACTAAACACCACAACAAATGAACCAAACATTAACTAAGCACCACATTTCACAATATAACATTCTCCTAATGGAAGATCAGACAGTTAACCAAACCAAGCATGCTTAACAACATGGAAATATAACAATTGTATTTGTTTCTCATGCATTTAGTACAACCAAATTAGATTTATTTCTCACATTGTATACAATAAAAGATTGCACCCACAACAATTGAACATCGTATTGCAGAATTGAACCAAATAGCAAACCGCGTCGCATCATCAGTGCGCGAGGCGTCGACAGTGGCGTCGACGGCGAGGTGCTCCTCCAAGATCTAGGGTTCGAAACGAATGGCAGCCGACACGACCTCATACGCGCGTGCGGCCATGATTTGCTTCTCCGCTGCCAAATGGTCCTCTGGATCTTGGCTATACTGTGCGCACCATGGCTTAGGGCGGCGCTTATTTGGTGGAGGGTCGGTGATTTGGTGGAAGGTGTCACGCCGACGGTCGTGGCATGTGGGATGTGGAAGGAGAAGGAGGATGGGGTCGGGTGTGGATTACCTGCCTCGATAGGCGAGGCCGAGCAGCATGGAGGAGGGTCGTCGGCGAGGAGGCGGCGCCGCAAACAAGGAGTGAAGGTTTCAATTAGGAAAGGAAGGCGAAAACAGGGGAAATGTGGCTTTTGGTAAGGGGAGGGGGCGGGAGGTAGATATTTCCACGGAAGCCAAAAATTTGGAATTGCTTCAGCTAAAAAACTAGAGCGCAAAGTGTCATCAGACATGGTCCCTTATTCAGAACTGTGTACGATATGTGAACATCACAAACGATTTAGATAGCTTAACCCGTGTGTGTTGAGTTTGAACGTCAAAAATTTTGGTTCGAATTTCCCTGGTTACAGTGGTCATCCACGTCATTGCATAATTTTAGTACACAAAGGAGACTAACTTCTTAATCGAGCAAGTTCAGCAATTAAATAGAACTAGATGACCTAAACATTACTCTAACAAATTAAAGACCGATGCTCTTAATTAAACAAAACAAAGAGTACTACTGCGGTTGGTGCTCGTCGATCTCCGCCGCCGCCTCCATGTCCAGCTCACGCCCGACGGTCTTCTAGGGAAGGGGCTCCATGGCATCAATTGCACCATAATCGGCAAGCATCTCGCCATCCACGTCCGCCATATCTTTGGAATAGGCCACCACAAGCTGGGCGTGGGCGGCCGCGATCTGGGCTCTGGCGGGCTCCGTCGTGGCAAGGTATGCCGTGCAGGAGCAGATGGCTACTCGAACTCTCTCGGCGATTTCCAACTCTTCGGCCATGGGTTGCCGACCGTTGTCGGAGAAGCTTCGTTTGATTTGTGCGGTGACTGCCATGAGCTTGGTGTGGAAGGCCTCAACATGGTAGTGGGCGGCCTCCATCAGGGCTAAGGCCACCGCTGCGGAACGAACAGCTGTTGTGCCGCTCTCGCCAGTTGCTATCCTCGAGGCAGATGTTGCTGCCGCCTCCTGAGAAGCAACAGCGGACGTTTGGGTTGCCTTGGCCGCCCGGACGCAGACTCCGGTCACCCTCACGAAGCTTGTTAGCACACGCCTGGCAACTACGGCCGCGCTCTTGGCGGAGTGGGCCGCCGAAGTTGCCCTCACGACGTGGGTCCATGTCCCCATCTCTCAACGGCGATGAATGAAGAGTGAAATGATATTGGGGGAGTGAGCTAGTGTGCTTAACACGCCGGTGTGGACTGTAGCCGACGCACCTTCTCGCGTAAGTCATAGGCGTACTATACACCGACGGTGCTCCAAGATATTTTGTGCTGCATCTCACACGGTTGGTGATAATAAACTATGTGCGATCTACTTGATTTATCGTCTTGATTTGAATTACGTAATGGGGTCACAGCTACAAAGGATGGTTTTTTCAATTGCTAGAACTTTTATCTGCAGTGAACATGCAACTATAGGTGTGTCGTCAAAAAATGGAATTATTCAGGGTTCGTTTGGACATTTTTATACATTAACTTGGCTTTGTTGGCATTTCAGGTGCATAATTCTAATTTGAACTACATGCACATCCTCCGGTGCATATAAACGAGTTGAAAAATCAAATATGTGTCCTTGGTCGCATGCTTAGGTCCCATGCAAGAAATGGGAATGAATGTCACACACCCTGCCACCATCACTCAGCGACAAACATTGAGATACCTGGTTTTTAAATTCTAGTAAATCCAAAACTCGTTTGAAATTCACGGAACTTGGCATGCTATCATGGAGCGGCATCAAGATGCCATGGTAAAAAATTCATCCCATTTGGGGCAGGTTTGGGTATAAGCTTCTCACAAACCAGAGCTTCTCACAACAAGCATGATGGTTTCGGTAGGGAACGTGCCACCTTTGGGGATGAAATGATGTCTGTTGCATCTTATTGCTTTCAAAAAATTTCGAGTGTCAATATAGAACAACAAGAGTGTTGTGTTTAATTTTGGAATTTTTCGGGGTTTGTTTGGACATTTTCATACACTAACTGGGCTTCCCCGGCATTTTATGTGCACAATTCAAATTTTAACTACATGCATATTCTCCAGTGCATATAAACTGGTTGAAAAATCAAGTATGTGTCCTTGGTTGCATGCTTAGGTCCATGCAAGAAATGGGAATGCATTTCAAACACCCTGCCACCATCACTCGGCCGCAAACATTGAGATCCCTGGTTTTTAAATTCTAGTAAATCCAAAACTCATCTAAAATTCATGAAACTTGGCATGCTATCATGGAGCAGCATCAACATGCCATCGTAAAAAAATTGTCCCATTTGGGGCAGGTTTGGGTATAAGCTTCTCACAAACCAGAGCTTCCCACTACAAGCGTGATGGTTTCGGTAGGGACTGTGCCACCTTTGGGGACGAAACGATATCTGTTGCCTCTTATTGCTTTCAAAAAAATTCGAGTATCAACATAGAACAACAGGAGAGTTGTGTTCAATTTTGGAATTTTTCGGGGTTCGTTTGGACATTTTTTATACATTAACTGGGTTTTCCATGCATTTTATGTGTACAATTCAAATTTGAACTACATGCACATTCTCCAGTGCATATAAACTGGTTGAAAAATCAAATATGTGTCCTTGGTTGCATGCTTAGGTCCCATGCAAGAAATGGGAATGAATTTCAAACACCCTGCCACCGTCACTCATCCGCAAACATTGAGATACCCTGTTTTTAAATTCTAGTAAATGCAAAACTCGTCTGAAATTCATGAAACTTGGCATGCTATCATGGAGCTGCATCAGCATGCCGTGGTAAAAATGTTGTCCCATTTGCGGCAGGTTTAGGTATAAGCTTCTCACAAACCTTAGCTTCTCACAACAAGCGTGATGGTTTCGGTAGGGAACGTGTCACCTTTGGGGACGAAACGATATCTGTTGCCTCTTATTGCTTTCAAAAAAATTCTAGTGTCAACATAGAACAACAGGAGTGTTGTGTCTACTTTTGGAATTTCTCGGGGTTCGTTTGGACATTTTTATACATTAACTGGGTTTTCTAGGCATTTCATGTGCATAATTCAAATTTGAGCTACATGCACAAGCTCCAGTGCATATAAATTGGTCAAAAAATCAAATATGTGTCCTTCGGGGCATGCTTAGGTCCCATGCAAGAAATGGGAATGAATGTCAAACACCAGGGCACTGTTTATTGCCGGCAAAACATTGAGATACCTGGTTTTTAAATTCTAGTAAATCCAAAACTCGTCTAAAATTCATGAAACTTGGCATGCTATCATGGAGCGGCATCAACATGTTGTGGTAAAAAATTTGTCTCATTTGGGGCAGGTTTGGATATAAGCTTCTCACAAACCTTAGCTTCTCACAACAAGCATGACAGTTTTGGTAGGGAACGTGCCACCTTTGGGGACGAAACGATATCCGTTGCCTCTTATTGCTTTTAAAAAATTTCTAGTGTCAACAAAGAACAACAGGAGTGTTTTGTTTACTTTTGGAATTTTCGGGGTTCATTTGGACATTTTTATACATTAACTGGGTTTTCTAGGCATTTCATGAGCATAATTCAAATTTGAAATACATGCACAAGCTCCAGTGCATATAAATTGGTTGAAAAATCAAATATGTTTCCTTCAGGGCATGCTTAGGTCCCATGCAAGAAATGGGAATGAATTTCAAACACCAGGGCACTGTTGATTGTCGACAAAACGTTGAGATACTTTGTTTTTAAATCTAGTAAATCCAAAACTCGTCTGAAATTCATGAAACTTGGCATGCTATAATGGAATGGCCCCGACATGCTGTGGTATTTTTCGTGTCCATTTTGAGAGAACGCACACTCGAATGACAGCCAACAAAGACATTTTGAAACAAATAGTGCCACTGTAACATCTCAAATGTTCTGTATAATTTAAATTGTGTGCGTTCTGTTAACCATTCACGGGACGCCACGCCTCACTCTTTTAATGGCTAGGAGGTGCCGCGTGGACAGGTGCTTGAGTGCTTGACTGAACGGAAGGCGTGCGAGCTATACTCCAATGAGGAGGCTCATCGGGAAGCATGCGAGCTGTATGCCACGCAGGCTCACCGGGAAGCGAGCCCTTTGACTTCCATGGCCGCTCGCCTTGCTCGCCTCCTCTACATTAATGGCACCCAAGCCGTAGTTGAGTATGGTTTTTAATCATAAAACACTCATCGCAAATGTTTTAGTTAGAACACCCATATGCAAAACCAACAATTTCCCTAGGAAGCCAAGGGAAATGTGCCTAGCAAGATTTGTGCAGCTCTTGATCGCAAACATTTTAGTTAGAACACCTGTATGCAAACCGATAGCTTCCCCAGGAAGCCAAGAGAAAATGTGCCGAGCAGGATTTCTGCAGCTCTTGATCGCAAACACTTTAGATAGAACACTCATGTGCAAAGTGAGAGCTATGGTCTTCCCCCTTAAGTCGAGTGAAAATCCGCAGCATAGGATTTGTGCACCCCTTCAACGCAAACGGTTGTTTTGGATGACCCATGTGCAACCATGTACAAACAATTTGGTAAGATTTGCATCTCTCATATTGGGTAGGTTGCCATTTGTCAAACTGGAAAGATCTACATTTGTTGATCTAGTAACGTTGCCATTTGTCAATCCTTGTAACACTGTGATTTGTCAAAATATGCAGCTAGAAATCACTAGCACTATCTATTTTTTGCAACTAAAATTCAGTAATTAAGCATAGATTTCATTCATAGATTAAGCAATCATTCTTAATTTGTTGTAGCCACCTATGTAAGTGGATGTTTAATTTGGTCATGCAAGCATGTCCTTATAAGTGGATGTTTAATTGAGTCGACAAAGAATTCATAAACCTTATCATCAATAAAGATTGGTGAAGTAGCAAACTTAGGATCATATTTCATTCTAGCATTCGGAGATTTTTCTATATAATTGCATAATAATTTCTCTAGATCATCTCTATCCTTACAAGCAAGAATATCTCTAGTTGTCTCCTCATTCATAACATAACCTTCCGGTACCTTAGGCAATTCCTATCTAGGAAGGCTAGTTCTAGCAGGTGTTTCAGATTCAAGCTCATCACCAGATCCAGCAACATCATGTTGAATTACTCTAGCAATTTGTTCATCAAGAAAGTCACCAAGTGGAACATCATTATGATCAAGCAGGGTACTAGCATCATCATTAGTATTATTCATAGCAGAAGTAGCATCATCAACAACTTGCGACATATCAGGATTATTACAATGTGGTGGTGTTGCAAGTTTACTTATAACAGAAGGTGAATCTAAAGCAGAACGGGGTGGCAGTTCCTCACCTCCCCTCGTCTTAGAGAGATAAATCTTAGTCTTAGCATCCTTCAGACTCCTCATAGTGATAAATTGATAATAATCCCAAGTGACTCAAAAAATGTAGCTATGCTCCCTGGCAATGGTGCCGGAAAAAGGTCTTGATAACCCACAAGTATAGGGGATCGCAGCAGTTTTCGAGGGTAGAGTATTCAACCCAAATTTATAGATTCGACACACGGGGAGCCAAAGAATATTTGCAAGTATTAGCAGCTGAGTTGTCAATTCAACCACACCTAGAGATTAATTATCTGCAGTAACGTGATCAGTAGCAAAGTAATATGGTAGTTTTTATAAAAGTGACAATAGCAATGGTAACGGTAACAGTGGTAGCAATAGTTTTGTAGCAAGTGCAATAGTAACATAGCAGTAGTAACTTAGCAAGAACAATATAAGATAAATTTGTAGGCATTGGATCGGTAATTTATTGCATGATATTCATCATGAGACAGTTATAACCTAGGGCGATACGGCACTAGCTCCAGTTCATAAATATAATGTAGGCATGTATTCCATAAATAGTCATATGTGCTTATGGAAAGAACTTTCATGACATTTTTTGTCCTACCCTCCCGTGGCAGCGGCGTCAAATTAGAAACTACGAGATATTAAGGCCTCCTTTTAATATAGAACTAGAACAAAGCATTAACACACAGTGAATACATGAACTCCTCAAACTACGATCATCACCGGGAGTGGTCCCGACTATTTCACTCCGCAAATGCCGGATCATAACATATACTAGGTGACTATAACTTGCAAGATCGGATCTAGAACATGGATATAATGATGATAATATAAACGGTTTAGATCTAAAATCATGGCACCCAGGCCCAAAGTGACAAGCATTAAGCATGGCAAAGTCATAGCGACATCAATCTCAGAGTGTGACGCCCCGAGACCGACGCTCCAGACGGCTTCCATGTTTTTCGTTGTTGTCATGTGTTCCGTTTGTTTGTTGCTTTCATCATGTCATCTTTTGCATTGCATCATGTCATCATGCCATCTTTTTCTCAAACCAACTAAAACTCACTTAAATAAAATGCATAGATCTTTGATCTATTTAAATTGAGGGAACTCACATGGTGATTTCTCTATATAACATATCCTCCTAATATTTAGGGAGCTATATTAAACCATTCCATTGGCTTGGAATCACCCACAACACATATGCACCGTTCTTCAAATTTCCTTTTATCCTTCTCAACTTCCCCTTCTTCCTTTGGGGCCTTTTAGTAAAATTGAGTGGCAATTTTACTTTACCCATAAATGTTCCAAATATGCCCATAAATCACATATATTGTATAGGGCAACCTCCTATAGTTTCAACCCATTTGGAGTTCATTTGAACGGGTTTCGAAATTCAAACTTGCCGAGTTAAATCCAATGCATGTGGATTTTACTTCCTCTAAAAATCCTCAGCCCATTTTTTGTCAAATTCCTCGTATTTTTGTGAGTCCGGGAAATTAACCACCCGCGCAAATTCTATCCCTAACACTTCCTTTCTTCTCCTTTTCTCGTTTGATATTATTCTGTTTTGGAAATATAAGGTAGATTACAAGAAGAGGAGAGAGAGTGATAGCAGCTGCCAGCCGGCCCTTCCCCGCGGCCTCTCTAGGCCCAATCCATCCCCGCGGCCCACCTAGGCCTAGCCGGCCTCTAAGCCTGAAGCCCAGTCGGCGCACCCACCAGTTCTAACCTAACCCTCTCCCCTGCCCGACCCACATCTTCTCGATCCCTTCCCTCGTCTCCCTCCTCGTGCCGCCAGGAGAGCTCTCGCTCGATCCCGCTCACAGCGCCCGGCATCCTCTCGTCGGCGCCCAAGCCAGGACCTCCCCGACCCGCCTTCTTCTGCCCGAGCTCGTGGATGTATGGTCTCCCTCCGTTTCGTCCCTGCTGCCAAGCCCTTCGCCGTCTGCCCACCATGGCCCCCTGCCATGGGCCAGAGGAGCCGCGTCGCGCATCTCCGGCCTCGTCCCCGACGTCTGCTGCCCGGATCCCAGCGTCGGCGACCCCTCCAACCGTGTAGGGCTCCTCTCCATGCGCGCCTGCACCCCTGCATCACTCCCGAAGGCCACCCTGCGCGCGACCCCATTACCCTGCTGCAGTTGCTCTTCCCGTGTGTCGTCGTGCTCCTGTTCCGTTGTGTTCCAGCCCGAAGGAGTTGGCTGCGTCAACCTCTTGAACGCCTCTGACCCTCCGGTCACCACCAATCCACCATGGCTTTGCTGGCCTCCTCAGAGCGCACGTGCCGAGCTGCCCCTGCCTCATTCGACCACCACCATCGCCTCCTTGCTATTGTCCACCCGAGGCCCTTGTGTTGCTTCATGTTGTACCGTCAAGACCGCAAGTACGACTACCACACCGGAACGCCAAGTACTTGGTTATGCCGAGTTCCTCTCTGAATGTGTGTACAACTACCGTGGCTAAAGACTCGTGTATGTCTACTGTCTACAAAGAACCATGTAACAGAACCGTCAAGTTCGACTACGACTCGTGTACGACTACGCGGGATTCCTAAGACGCCAAGTTCAACAATGCGTCAAGTTCCTCGCTGTGACCCCGAACATATATGGAAACTCATGCAACTATGAACGTGAATGACTACCGTCGACCCCAAGTTACTCAGATTTGTCAAATTCCTCTTCGAAACATGTACCAGTACCGTTGAGGACCGATAGTTCCACTACTTCCACTACCATCGCCGAGATCGCGAGAACCTCTACCGACGACCTCGGAACATGTACGACGACCGTTTTCGAAGACCCGTACCTCTACCGCTTCTCGAACATGTACCACGACTCCCACGACTTCCGTGAACCGCTACTTCCACGACGGCCGTGAATGACTACTTCCCTTGACGAACTCAATACGCTTCGAAAATGCACGCTTCAAAGGTATAACCCCGAGACGACCATCCGAGAACGATTGCTTGTGTTGTATGAGACGCACCCTTTGTCTGCACCGTGTCTGCAGTGTCTCCCGCTTCCATGCCATCGACTCGTGGGAACCCAGTCACCGGGATCACCCCACCATCTTTTGCATGCTCCCGCCACACTTCCTTTTGCACCACTATCTCCATGAGCTACCGGAACCGATATGTTGTTGTGGCATCATTTTCGGATTCGTTGACGTGGCCCCTTTTCCTTCCGCCATGTCAACAAATGCTTCACATCATGTTCATATCAACTTTTTCATAGAAATTGCATAAAACTTGCAAATGTCATCCGCATCATGATAACAACTTTTAAAATGTTAAAACTATTGTCTCCTTTAAATTGCTAAATAACATGTGGGGATTTTTCGAAGTTGTTGTTGTTGTTTCCAGCCTCATTAAAACTTGCTTAAATAGTTAGTTTATTTACGCTTTAACTCTTGCCATGTTTAACAACATTTAATATTGTTGGGTACTTAAACGGAAGAGAACTAAATAATTGATGTGGTGTTTCGTCAATATGCAACTCGTTGCATATTGAGCTCCACTTAATTTGTAGTGTTGTTTGTGCATTTTGCCATGCCTCTTTAAACCAGACATGCATCATACTTGGTTGTGCATCTTGCCATGTTTATGCTTGTGTGTTTACTATGTTGCTTGCTTCTTTTCGAGCTGCTTCTCTCATTAGCTTCGGTTTCGTTACGGAGTTGTGAGGATTCGCTCGACTACGTCCGTTTATCTTCTTCATGGACTCGTTCTTCTTCCTTGCGGGAGCTCAGGCAAGACGACCATACCCTCAAAATCACTTCTATCTTTTCTTGCTAGTTGTTCGTTCTATCGCCATGCCTCGCTACCTACCACTTGTCTATCATGCCTCCCATATTGCCATGTCAAGCCTCTAACCCACCTTCCTAGCAAACCGTTGTTCAGCTATGTTACCGCTTTTGCTCAGCCCCTCTTATAGCGTTGCTAGTTGCAGCTGAAGCTGAAGTTTGTTCCATGTTGGAACATCGATATGTTGGGATATCATAATATCTCTTATTTTAATTAATGCATCTATATACTTGGTAAAGGGTGGAATGCTTGGCCTTATGCCTGGTGTTTTGTTCCACTCTTGCCGCCCTAGTTTCTGTCATACCGGTGTTATGTTCCTTGATTTTGCGTTCCTTGCGGGGTTGGGTTTTATGGGAACCCCTTGACAGTTCGCCTTGAATGAAACTCCTCCAGCAAGACCCAACCTTGGTTTTAACATTTGCCACCTAAGCCTTTTTCCCTTGGGTTCTTCAGACTCAAGGGTCATCTTTATTTTAAACCCCGGGCCAGTGCTCCTCTGAGTGTTGGTCCAAACTAGAGCACCGTGCGGGACCGTCCTTGGCAACTTGGGTTATGTTGGTACTCGTACACTTAGCTTATCCGGTGTGCCCTGAGAACGAGATATGTGCAGCTCCTATCGGGATTTGTCGGCACAGTCGGGTGGTCCTGCTGGTCTTGTTTTACCATTGTCGAAATGTCTTGTAACCGGGATTCCGAGACTGATCGGGTCTTCCCGGGAGAAGGAGTATCCTTCGTTGACTGTGAGAGCTTGTGATGGGCTAAGTAGGGACACCCCTGCAGGGTATAAACTTTCGAGAGCCGTACCCGCGGTTATGTGGCAGATGGGAATTTATTAATATCCGGTTGTAGAGAACATGACACTTGACTTAATTAAAATGCATCAACCATGTGTGTAGCCATGATGGTCTCTTCTCGGCGGAGTCCGGGAAGTGAACACGGTCTTGTGTTATGCTTGAACGTAAGTAGTTTCAGGATCACTTGTTGATCACTTCTAGCTTCTCGACCATTGCATTGCTTCTCTTCTCGCTCTTATTTACGTATGTTAGCCACCATATATGCTTAGTGTTTGCTGCAGCTCCACCTCACTACCTTATCCTACCCAGAAGCTTAAATAGTCTTGATCTCGCGGGTGTGAGATTGCCGAGTCCTCGTGACTCACAGATACTTCCAAATAGTTGCAAGTGCCGATGATACCAGTGCAGGTGATGCCGCCGAGCTCAAGTGGGAGCTCGATGAAGATCTTGATTGTTGTTTTGTGACTTTTCCGGTTGATCAGTAGTGGTGCCCAGTTGGGACGATCGGGGATCTAGCATTTGGGGTTTTCTTCTTTTATTTGGCCCGTAGTCGGACCTTGATTGTACTCTATATGATGTATGCTTAACTTGTGATTTGTGTGAACTGGCGATTGTGAGCCAACTGTTTGTCCCTTTCTTATTCAATACATGGGATTGTGTGAACATTACCCCACTTGCGACTAAACCACCATGCGGTTATGCCTCTAAGTCGTTCCTCGACACGTGGGAGATATAGCCGCATCGTGGGCGTTACAAGTTGGTAATCAGAGCCATCCCCGACTTAGGAGCCCCCTGCTTGGTCGAATCGCTGATGTTGTCGAGTCTAGAACAAAATGTTTTGAGTCTTAGGATTATATATATATCGGAGAGTAGGATTCTTTTACTCCTCAGTCCCTTCGTCGCTCTAGTGAGGCCTCCTGGCGTAGAAGTTTTGACTCTCCTCTCCTCAAATTTCATGATTTTTTTACGGTCACACGGGTATCTTGGAATCATTCCGATAGTTTTGTGACGAGAACATTGTTCTTGGTGCCTCCTAACATTTAGGGCTTGTGGCAGTGTCCCAGGGAGTTGAGCTCCAAGGTGTTGTCGTCACTATTTTATCGTGGTAGTTCTGGAATACCTGAGTTCGCTGACATCGAAAATCTCTTTTATGCAGTTGTTGGTGAGATAACCTCGATGCCACCCAGTACTGGGGCGAGAGTTCGGGAGTATTGCCATAACTCGTATAATGAATGCTTTTCGAAGGTTGAGGTACATGATTTCCGAAGGTTTCTTGGTTATGTGTTGGAGGATGGATACAACTGGATGTAGGAATTGTTAGTTTGGGTGAGATATTATGCTTCCCCTGTATCACCAACACCTGATTGCATAACCAGAAAGCTTCGGGAGTTTATAGGTGGGAATTAAAGTATCTTGTAGGAATTCTTTCCAACAGACACATGATACAATATGGGGTCTATCATATGTTTGTTTCGGCATATTTTCCAAGCCAATCCTTTGTTTTGTTTTGGTTTGTGGTATTCGAGTTGCTTCAATGTCAAGTGTTGATTCCATACCTTTCCTAAGCGGTGTTATCATATTTCTGTGTGAATACTAATCCTTCTTGATCATCGAGATTGTCATGTCAATTCTTTTCCTACCGACGTGCTTATCTTCAAGTGGATCCGATCATTTTCAACATCCGCAAGATCAATTCTAAGTTTTTCTCAAAGGTGTTTGTTTCATTCCGTCTGCTCCAAGTTGCATTTGTTTTCCCGCCCTCCCACCCTTTTTCTTCAAGGATTCAGATTTCTTAATCGAGTATCCTTTTATTGATGGGAAGTCTCTCCATTCTTTTCCATCAATGTTCTTACCCCGTGGTTCTCATGAAGATGCTCTACAACTTCATCATTCTTCATTCTTTTTCTTCTCCGGTGGACTAAATTCAAGCCTTCAGTGTGGATCACAATCTTTTTTCTTGTTTCAAATGTTTTCCCATGCCGGTGCACCTCTTAATCGCTCACCTCTCTCTATTCACATCTGAAGTGCTGAAGATATCTCAGAAGATTCAAGTTTCCATTATCAATTCGCTCAAGTTCTGTTGAGGATCTTATCTCATTCAAGTCATTTAATTCAACCGGCGCAATCTCCCTTTCAAGTAATCATTCAATGGTGTTTCTTTTGAGTGGGTCCTAACCCACATGTCTTTTCCTAGGATCTTACTTGACTCTTCTAATTTTCTAGAGTTATTTTCGAATTCCTTTCAAAGTATGACGTAAGTATGAATTGTCATCAGTCATATGTATTTCTCTAAGATCTCTCAAATCCTTTTCTTCATTGGTTCAACCTTTCCATTCTTCATTCCAGAGTGCCTCAACAATTCATGATGGTGTTTCTCATCGTCATTCTCGGATTTTAAAGACCGAAGAAGAGTTTTTCCTCCAAATCTTATCTGTTCTCTCAAAGATTCGTGATTCTAGCTTGGTGCCATCCTCTCATAATTGTTTTTGATTGTGAGAATTCTTTTCACCCACCCGACGCATTTCAGGAGTTCCGTTCCTTTCTCGATCATCCGAGCCCATCATCTCATAATTGTTCATTCTCAGCTTTCAGCCATTGTTCTCCAAATATTACCAGTGCATCATTCAAGTATTCTCTAATCAGTTCGCGATCTCTTCGTTCTCTTGCATCTTGATTCACTCAAGTATCTTTGTTCATTTTCAATCCTTACGATGGTTCGTTCAAGATTTATCTTCCTTCGTTATCATATCAATTCATTAGTTGTTTCCAAATCCTACCGGTGGTTCATTGAAGTCCTTCTCAAGTTTGCGCTATATCTATCTTAATCCTTTCTACGAGAATAAGTAGTATGCCAAATCCGTTGCTTGTCATCAATTTAAATTGGTGAAGGATACACATAATGTAATTGTTATTCTTGTATCATCCAAGTGATTAATTCCTTCTTCCGGAGTTTGTTCATCATATCAAATTCTCGGTTCCAAGTTGTTCATCTTTTCTTTCCGGAGTTCCAAGTTATCTGGATTATCTCATCGTGAAGCTCCATCTAATCAATGCAAGGATTCATCTTATTCTTTTCAAGCTTCTTTTCCTTGCGACCTTCTTTTTATCTATCCAGAGTTCTTCGACAGTTTTCTTCATGGTGGTTCGTCAAGGGTTCTTTTCATTCTTCAATTGTCCTCAAGATTTCTTTCGAAGTTATGATCCGCCAAGCTTTACTCAAAAATAAACATGGTGTTCAACACATGTCTTGTTTTGAGGAGTTCAACCATTCTTCATCTTGCATTCCGAAGTGCAATTCTTTCTCTCTTATCTTTTGAGGTGGTGTTATGTCACTCTTGACAATTTCCCTTCGTGGTCCATGATTCACAAGTTGTCCAGAATGACATATTTTAAACCCATCATTTTCAATTTGTTCATGAGATCCTTGCAACCCATCAATCTCTTCGTTGGAGATATCTTGGGTTATATTTCACCTAAAGCTTTCCCTAAGGAATGTTGCTATTTATGGTGCTTATAAATGACCCAAGTTCTTCATTTATCATCGCGGTGAAATAAGTTTTCATCTCTTCATTGATCTCAATCAATATTTGTTTCCGTTAGTGGCAGGTTGTCACCTCATAATCTTGAGATATCTTCCATAAGCCCACATCAAGCTTATCCTTTCGTTGTTGATAATCCAACAACTCCGTTCTAGCATTTGTTGTAAGCGTGCTCTCTCAAGATCTTGTTTCCATCCGTTCATTCCATTCCATTCTTTCATTTCTTCCGGAGGCATAGTGATGTTGTTCTTTTCACTCATCATCTCGAATTGTCAGGACCGTGTTCTTTTCGTGCTTATCCATTTAACCGGAGTGCTGTCTGAAATCTTTCTTACCCATTGTGCCATTCTTTCAGTAGTTCTGGAGGCAATGTGTTGTTGATTTCATCAAGTATCATCTAATCTTCCCAAGTTCATCCTTATAATTCCTCCATTTCAATCGGAGTGCTGCCCAAACTATATCATTCTTATTCCTTCTCTATCTTGTTTTAACCGGAGTGTTGTGTCTATCATTCCTCTTCTAACCGGACTCTCATACAAGTGCTTTCATTTTGCCAAGCTCATATTCCTTACCTTCCATTTCCAATCGGAGTGTTGTCCTAATTGATCTTTATTGTTCCTTGTACATCTCGTTTCTACCGGAGTGCTTGCATGTACTTCTTGTCCATTGCAACCCTTTACTTATGTCTTTCAACCTACAAGGTTCTAGTAAGGTTCCTTGTTCCTATTTTCTAACGGAGTGTTTTCAACTTTGTTCATCCTCGTTGTATTCTTTATTTCAATTTGTTCAACCTCGCAAGGTTCTTTGGTTTCCCTCATTTGTCAAAGAAGCAACTTAGTTTTACCTCTTCTCTTCCTCTTCCGTTTTCTCTTCGGTACCATCCTAGATCTCGGGACGAGATCCTCTCGTAGTGGTGGAGTGTTGTGACGCCCTGAGACCGACGCTCCAGACGGCTTCCATGTTTTTCGTTGTTGTCATGTGTTACGTTTGTTTGTTGCTTTCATCAAATCATCTTTTGCATTGCATCATGTCATCATGCCATCTTTTTCTCAAACCAACTAAAACTCACTTAAATAAAATGCATAGATCTTTGATCTATTTAAATTGAGGGAACTCACATGGTGATTTCCCTATATAACATATCCTCCTAATATTTAGGGAGCTATATTAAACCATTCCATTGGCTTGGAATCACCCACAACACATATGCACCGTTCTTCATATTTCCTTTTATCCTTCTAAACTTCCCCTTCTTCCTTTGGGGCCTTTTAGTAAAATTTAGTGGCAATTTTACTTTACCCATAAATTTTCCAAATATGGCCATAAATCACATATATTGTGTAGGGTCACCTCCTATAATTTAAACCCATTTGGAGTTCATTTGAATGGGTTTCGAAATTCGAACTTCCCGAGTTAAATCCAACGTGTGTGGATTTTACTTCCTCTAAAAATCCTCAGGCCATTTTTTTGTCAAATTCCTCATATTTTTGTGAGTCCGGGAAAATTAACCACCCGCGCAAATTCTATCCCTAACACTTCATTTCTTCTCTATTTCTTCTTTGATATTTTTCTGTTTTGGAAAAATAAAGTAGATTATAAGAAGAGGAGAGAGAGTGATAGCACCTGCCAGCCAGCCCTTCCCGCGGCCTCTCTAGGACCAATCCATCCCCGCGGCCCACCTAGGCCTAGCCGGCCTCTAAGCCTGAAGCCCAGCGGGAGCCCCCGCCAGTTCTAACCTAACCCTCTCCCCTGCCCGACCCACATCTTCTCGATCCCTTCCCTCGCCTCCCTCCTCGCGCTGCCAGGAAAGCTCTCACTCGATCCTGTTCATAGTGCCCGGCATCCTCTCATCGGCGCCCAAGCTAGGACCTCCCTGACCCGCCTTCTTCTGCCTGAGCTTGTGGATGCCCGGCCTCCCTCCGTTTCGTCCCTGCTGCCAAGCTCTTCGCTGTCTGCCTGCCATGTCCCCCTGCCATGGGCCAGAGGAGCCGTGTCGCGCAACTCCGGCCTCGTCCCCAACCTCCGCTACCCGGATCCCAGTGCTGGCGACCCCTCCAACCGTGCAGGGTGATAACCCACAAGTATAGGGGATCGCAACAGCTTTTGAGGGTAGAGTATTCAACCCAAATTTATTGATTCAACACAAGGGGAGCCAAAGAATATTCTCAAGTATTAGCAGTTGAGTTGTCAATTCAACCACACCTGGAAACTTAGTATCTACAGCAAAGTGTTTAGTAGCAAAGTAATATGATAGTGGTGGTACCCGCAACAAAAGTAAAGATAGCAAAACTAATGTTTTTGGTATTTTGTAGTGATTGTAACAGTAGCAGCGGGAAAGTAAATAAGCGAGAACCAGTATATGGAAAACTTGTAGGCACCGGATCAGTGATGGATAATTGTGCCGGATGCGGTTCATCATGTAACAGTCATAACATAGGGTGACAC
This sequence comes from Triticum dicoccoides, assembly GCF_002162155.2. Classification (NCBI taxonomy): domain Eukaryota; kingdom Viridiplantae; phylum Streptophyta; class Magnoliopsida; order Poales; family Poaceae; genus Triticum; species Triticum dicoccoides. The sequence continues at coordinate 216,073,670 of NC_041386.1, read as the reverse complement.
AGAACTAGCTCCAATTCATCAATGTAATGTAGGCATGTATTCCGTATATAGTCATACGTGCTTATGGAAACGAACTTGCATGACATCTTTTGTCCTACCCTCCCGTGGCAGCGGGGTCCTATTGGAAACTAAGGGATATTAAGGCCTCCTTTTAATAGACAACCGGAACAAAGCATTAGCACATAGTGAATACATGAACTCATCAAACTATGGTCATCACCGGGAGTGGTCCCGATTATTGTCACTTCGGGGTTGCCGGATCATAACACATAGTAGGTGACTATAGACTTGCAAGATAGGATCAAGAACTCATATATATTCATGGAAACATAATAGGTTCAGATCTGAAATCATGGCACTCGGGCCCTACTGACAAGCATTAAGCATAGCAAAGTCATAGCAACATCAATCTCAGAACATAGTGGATACTAGGGATCAAACCCTAACAAAACTAACTCGATTACATGATAAATCTCATCCAACCCATCACCATCCAGCAAGGCTACGATGGAATTACTCACACACGGCGGTGAGCATCATGAAATTGATGATGGAGGATGGTTGATGATGACGACGGCGACGAATACCCGTCTCCAGAGCCCCGAACGGACTCCAGATCAGCCCTCCCGAGAGGTTTTAGGGCTTGGCGGCGGCTCCATATCGTAAAACGTGATGATTTCTTCTCTCTGATTTTTTTCTCTCTGAAAGCAAATATATAGAGTTGGAGTTGGCGTCGGAGGGCATCCAGGGGCCCCACGAGGTAGGGGGCGCGCCCTAGGGGGGCGACCCCACCCTCGTGAGAATGGTGTGGGCCCCCTTGTCTTCATCTTTGGCGAGGATTTTTTATTATTTTTTCTAAGATGTTTCGTGGAGTTTCAGGTCATTCCGAGAATATTTGTGTTCTGCACATAAAACAACATCATGGAAATTCTGCTGAAAACAGCGTCAGTCCGGGTTAGTTCCATTCAAATCATACAAGTTAGAGTCCAAAACAAGGGCAAAAGTGTTGGGAAAAGTAGATACGACGGAGACGTATCAAATCCCCAAGCTTAAACCCTTGCTTGTCCTCAAGCAATTCAGTTGACAAACTGAAAGAAAGAGAAAAACTTTTACAAACTCTGTTTGCTGTTGTTGTTGTAACTATGTCAAGCCAGCATTCAAGTTTTCAGCATAGATCATAACTAACCACATTTTAAATAATTCTCAGGTCTCATAATTACTCATATCAATAGCATAATCAACTAGCAAGCCATAATAATAAATCTCGGATGACAACACTTTCTCAAAACAATCATAATATGATATAACAAGATGGTATCTCGCTAGCCCTTTCTGGGACCGCAAAACATAAATGCAGAGCACCTTTAAAGATCAAGGACTGACTAGACATTGTAATTCATGGTAAAAGAGATCCAATAAAGTCATACTCAATGTAAACTAACAGTAATGAATGCAAATGACAGCGGTGCTCTCCAACTTGTGCTTTTTAATAAGAGGATGATGACTCGGCATAAAAGTAAATAGATAGGCCCTTCGCAGAGGGACACAGGGATTTGTAGAGGTGCCAGAGCTCGGTTTTGAAATAGAGGTGAATAATGTTTTGAGCGGTATACTTTCATTGTCAACATAACAACCAAGACATGGCGATATCTTCCATGCTACACACATTATAGGCGGTTCCCAAACATAATGGTAAAGTTTATACTCCCCCTCCACCAACAAGCATCAATCCATGGCTTGCTCGAAACAACGAGTGCCTCCAACTAACAAGAGTCTCGGGGGGAGTTTTGTTTGCAATTAATTTTGATTTAGTTTGCATAAAGCATGGGGCTGGGCATCCCGGTGACCAGCCATTTATCTCATGAGTGAGGAGCGGAGTCCACTCCTCTTGAGAATAACCCGCCTAACACGAAAGATAAGGACAACCTTGGTTGATACATGAGCTATTCAAGCATACAAAACAAAATGTTTATTTGAAGGTTTAGAGTTTAGCGCATACAAATTACTTGGAACGACATGTAGATACCGCATATAGAAGGTATAGTGGACTCATCTGGAATAACTTTGGGGTTTAAGGGATTGGATGCACAAGCAGTATTCTCTCTTAGTACAAGTGAAGGCTAGCAAAAGACTGGGAAGCGACCAACTGGAGAGCGACAACAGCCATGTACATGCATTAAAATTAATAAACATTGGATGCAAGCATGAGTAGGATATAATCCACCATTAACATAAATATCGTGAAGGCTATGTTGATTTTGTTTCAACTACATGCGTGAACATGTGCCAAGTCAAGTCACTTAAATCATTCAAAGGAGGATACCACCCCATCATACCACATCATAACCATCTCAATAGCATGTTGGCACACAAGGTAAATCATTATAACTCATAGCTAATCAAGCATGGCACAAGCAACTATGATCTCTAATTGTCATTGCAAACATGTTTATTCATAATAAGCTGAATCAACAACGAGGGGCTCATCATATTTACAAAAACAAAAGAGGTTGAGTTCATACCAGCTTTTCTCATCTCAGTCAGCCCATCATATATCATCATAATTGCCTTACACTTGCACGACCGAACAGTGTGAATAATAATAAGAGTGTACGTGCATTGGACTAAGCTGGAATCTGCGAGGATTCAATAAACAGGAGAAGACAAAGCAATATGGGCTCTTGGTTAAATAAACAATAATCCATATAAGAGCCACTTCAACAATTTAATTATGGTCTTCTCCTACTGAACCCCAAAGAAAAGAAAAGAAATAAAACTATTTACACGGGAAAGCTCCCAACAAGCAAAAGAAGAACGAGAAATTTTTTTGGGTTTTCTTTTTAATTATTACTACTACAGCAGAAAAATAAACTACTACTAATTTTTTTTGTTTTTCTTAAGGTTTAACAAACACACAAGAAGAAAGCAGGAAAAAGAAAATAAACTATCATGGATATTACAGTGAAAATGTATGAGCACCGACATCTAGCAATGAGTGTGTGTGAACATAAATGTAATGTCAGTGAGAAATACGTACTCCCCAAGCTTAGGCTTTTGGCCTAAGTTGGTCTATGGCCACGGCTGGCCTGGCGGATATCCATAATAATAGTTGTTGGGGTCGTACTGTGATGTGGAAGAATAGTTGGGATCATACTGATTTGCAGCGGTTATCGCCTGCTGAGTTGCAGCGTGGAGTCGAGCTGCCTCCGCTCTCCTCTCGTACTCTTCTGCCTCCTCTCTGGTAATAACGTATCTTATTTTTGTCTGTGAATCAAAGAAGCCAGGAGCAGGGAGAGTAATACGGAAAACATGTCGTTTATCAAAAATTAAACGATATAAGAGAGGTGATTCAGGCCTCTCGACAAACTGGTGCGAAGCCATAGAGTCATAATCTAAATATGCAGGAGGCAACTCCGTATCACCCTCACGAATGTCTATCTCAAGAAAATGAGCTAAGCGTGTTGCATAAATTCCTCCAAAGAAATCTCCATTATGTCTATTATGATGCAACCTACGAGCTACGATGGCTCCCATATGATAAGATTGGTCTCCTAACATAGCACTCCTAAGAATGCTAAGATCAGGGACACACATGTGACATGCTTCATCCTTAGCATTTATGCATCTACCGATGAAAAGAGCAAAATAATGTATAGCAGGAAAGTGAATGCTCCCTATGGTAGCCTGCGTTATATCTCTAGATTCCCCCACAGTTATACTAGCAAGAAAGTTTCTAAATTCAGATTTAGGGGGATCCCTAACACTACCCCATGATGAAAGTTTGCAAGCAGAAGTGAAATCCTCTAAGTCCATGGTATAAGATTTGTCATAGAGATCAAACATGACTGAAGGAGAATTACGTGAAGACGAATACACAAACCTCCTCACAAATGAACTTGTGAGACCATGATACTGGGGGCATTTGTTAGCCTCAAAATCCTCGAGACCGGCATTGCGCAAATATGCTTTGAATTCTTCTTTAGTTCCCGCATGGTCCATAAAATTTTCCGACGGCCATTCGCAAGGCCGTACTGGAGCATCTCTTGGTGGATCCTCGTCAGCATCGCGCATAGCAATCCTGGGTCCTTGCTTCTTAGAGGAACCACCTTGGAACATCTTCCTAAGCATATTGTTTTTCTCTAAAAAATTCTCAAATTTTTAGTAACTTCAAACAAAAGTGAACCAACTTTAATAAAACTGATAGCAACTACTCCTACAAGTGCCTAGAGCCTATATCAAGCATTAGAACTACTTAGAACCATATAAATTTGACATGCAAGCTCAAGAACATGGTCACCTATGCAGCACAAATTTGCAAAGAATAAATCACTAGAACAAAAACTAATTGGACCAATGGAGGAGTCACATACCAAGGAATAATCTCCCCAAGCAGTTTTGCGAGAGGTGCTTTGAGCTAGGAGATCGAAAATCACAGCAAAAGTAGCTGGAACTCGTGCTTGAGTTGGTTTTTCGGGTTTGTGTGAGACAGAGGAAGAAGATGGGTGCTGGGATAAGTGGAGGAGGGCCACCGTGGGCCCACGAGGCAGGGGGCGCGCCCACCACCCTCGTGGCCAGGTGGCAGCTCCTCCCGCGGTAATTTTTGCACACTAAATCCTCAAATATTCGCAAAAAATCATATTGAATTGGCATGTCATTCTGAGGACTTTTATTTTCGGGATATTTTTATGTTGCACGGATAAGTCAGGAAACAGAAAGAAAAATACTATTTTTACTTTATTTAATATAATTAACAGAAAGTAAAAGTGGGGTACAGAAGTTTGTGCTTCTAGTTTCATCCATCTCATGCTCATCAAAAAGAATCCACTAAGAAGGTTGATCAAGTCTTGTTAACAAACTCATTCCGATAATCATGAAACCGGAGAAATTTCGAATAACACTAAGTTACCTCAATGGGGATATGCACATCCCCAATAATAAGAATATCATATTTCTTCTTGACAGTAGGAAGAGGAAATTCAAAACCTCCAAATATAATCGATGGAATTTTTCCAATAGAGTTGATACTATGAACTTGAGGTTGTTTCCTCGGAAAGTGTACCGTATGCTCATTACCATTAACATGAAAAGTGACATTGCCTTTGTTGCAATCAATAACAGCCCCTGCAGTATTAAGAAAAGGTCTTCCAAGAATAATAGACATATTATCATCCTCGGGAATATCAATAATAACAAAGTCCATTAAAATAGTAATGTTTGCAACCACAACAAGCACATCCTCACAAATACCGACAGGTATAGCAGTTGATTTATCAGCCATTTGCGAAGATATTTCGGTAGGTGTCAGCTTATTCAAGTCAAGTATATGATATAAAGAGAGTGGCATAACACTAACGCCGGCTCCAAGATCACATAAAGCAGTTTTAATATAATTTCTTTTAATGGAGCAAGGTATAGTAGGTACTCAGGGGTCTCCAAGTTTCTTTGGTATTCCACCCTTAAAAGTATAATTAGCAAGCATGGTGGAAATTTCAGCTTCCAGTATCTTTCTTTTATTAGTAATGATATCCTTCATATATTTAGCATAAGGATTTGTTTTGAGCACATCAGTTAATCTCATACGCAAAAAGATAGGCCTAATCATTTCAGCAAATCGCTCAAAATCCTCATCATCCTTTTTCTTGGATGGTTTCGGAGGAAAAGGCATGGGTTTCTGAACCCAAGGTTCCCTTTCTTTACCATGTTTCCTAGCAACAAATTCTCTTTTATCATAACGTTGATTCTTTGATTGTGGGTTATCAAGATCAACAACAGGTTCAACTTCTACATCATTGTCATTACTAGGTTGAGCATCATCATTAATATTTTCATTAGGTTCATGTTCATTACCAGATTGTGTTTCAGCATCAGACATAGAAATATCATTTGGATTATCAGGTGGTTCAACAATAGGTTCACTAGATGTTTGCACAGTTCTATCATTTTTCTTCTTCTTATTTTTAGAAGAACTAGGAACATCAATATTATTTCTTTGAGAATCTTGCTCGATTCTCTTAGGGTGGCCTTCAGGATACAAAGGTTCCTGAGTCATTCTACCAGTTCTAGTAGCCACTCTAACAGCATAATCATTTTTCTTACTATTCATTTCATCAAGCACTTCTTTTTGATCCTTAAGTACTTGTTCTACTTGAGTGGTAACCATAGAAGCATGTTTGCTAACAAGTTTAAGTTCACCTTTAATATTAGCCATATAATCATCCAAGCGTCTAATCATATAAGCATTTTCTTTTAATTGTCTACCAAAATAAGCATTGAAGTCGTCTTGCTTAAACATAAAGTTATCAAACTCATCCAAGCACTGACTAGCAATTTTAGTAGGAGGGACTTCAGCTTTATCATATCTATAGATAGAATTTACCTTTACTACCTGTGTCGGGATATCGGGATCAGGAGGTTCTTCAATAAACAAAGAATTGAGATCATAGGTTTCTTCAACAGGCGGTGAATTCTTAACATCTTCAGCTTTAATACCTTTTTCTTTCATAGATTTCTTTGCCTCTTGCATATCTTCGGGACTGAGAAATAGAACACCTCTCTTCTTCGGAGTTGGTTTAGGAATAGGTTCAGTAATTGGAGTAGGAGTTGGCTCAGGAGGTGTCCAATTATTTTCATTTGTCAACATATTATTCAATAAGATTTCAGCTTCATCCAGTGTTCTTTCCCTGAAAAGAGAACCAGCACAACTATCCAGGTAATCTCTGGAAGCATCGGTTAGTCCATTATAAAAGATATCAAGTATTTCAGGTTTCTTAAGAGGATTATCAGGCAAAGCATTAAGTAACTTGAGAAGCCTCCCCCAAGCTTGTGGGGGACTCTCTTCTTTAATTTGCACAAAGTTGTATATTTCCCTCAAAGCAGCTTGTTTCTTATGAGCAGGGAAATATTTAGCAGAGAAGTAATAAATCATATCCTGGGGACTACGCACACAACCAGGATCAAGAGAATTAAACCATATCTTAGCATCACCCTTTAATGAGAACGGAAATATTTTGAGTATATAGAAGTAACGCGATCTCTCATCATTAGTGAACAGGGCAGCTATATCATTTAACTTAGTAAGATGAGCCACAACAGTTTCAAATTCATAGCCATAGAACGGATCAGATTCGACCAAAGTAATTATATCAGGATCAACAGAGAATTCATAATCCTTATCAGGAACACAAATAGGTGAAGTAGCAAAAGCAGGGTCGGGTTTCATTTTATCTCTAAGTGATTCTTTGTTCCATTTAACTAATAACCTCTTAAGCTCATATCTATCTTTGCAAGCTAAAATAGCGGCAGGAGATTCCATATCAAAAAGATAACCCTCAGGAATAACAGGCATATTTTCATCATCACTATCATCATCGTATTCAGATTCAATAATTTCTTTTTATCTAGCCCTAGCAATTTGTTCATCAAGAAATTCACCAAGGGGCACAGTAGTATTAGGCATAGAAGCAGTTTCATCATAAGTATCATGCATAGCAGAAGTGGCATCATTAATAACATGCGACATACTAGAACGAATAGCAGAAGCAGGTGTAGGTGTCGCAAACTTACTCATAACAGAAGGTGAATCAAGTGCAGAGCTAGATGGCAGTTCCTTATCTCCCCTCGTAGTTGAGGGATAGATCTTGGTTTTTGGATCTCCCAAGTTCTTCATAGTGTCCAGCAGATATAAATCCCATGTGAATCAAAGAATAGAGCTATGCTCCCCGGCAACGGCGCCAGAAATTTGTCTTGATAACCCACAATTATAGGGGATCGCAACAGCTTTCGAGGGTAGAGTATTCAACCCAAATTTATTGATTCGACACAAGGGGAGCCAAAGAATATTCTCAAGTATTAGCAGATGAGTTGTCAATTCAACCACACCTGGAAACTTAGTATCTGCAGCAAAGTGTTTAGTAGCAAAGTAATATGATAGTGGTGGTAGCGGCAACAAAAGTAAAGACAGCAAAAGTAATGTTTTTGGTATTTTGTAGTGATTGTAACAGTAGCAGCGGGAAAGTAAATAAGCGAGAACCAGTATATGGAAAACTCGTAGGCACCGGATCAGTGATGGATAATTATGCCGGATGCGGTTCATCATGTAACAGTCATAACATAGGGTGACACAGAACTAGCTCCAATTCATCAATGTAATGTAGGCATGTATTCCGTATATAGTCATACGTGCTTATGGAAAAGAACTTGCATGACATCTTTTGTCCTACCCTCCCGTGGTAGCGGGGTCCTATTGGAAACTAAGGGATATTAAGGCCTCCTTTTAATAGAGAACCGGAACAAAGCATTAGCACATAGTGAATACATGAACTCCTCAAACTATGGTCATCACCGGGAGTGGTCCCGATTATTGTCACTTCGGGGTTGCTGGATCATAACACATAGTATGTGACTATAGACTTGCAAGATAGGATCAAGAACTCACATATATTCATGGAAACATAATAGGTTCAGATCTGAAATCATGACACTCGGGCCCTAGTGACAAGCATTAAGCATAGCAAAGTCATAGCAACATCAATCTCAGAACATAGTAGATACTAGGGATCAAACCCTAACAAAAATAACTCGATTACATGATAAATCTCATCCAACCCATCACCGTCCAGCAAGCCTACGATGGAATTACTCACGCACGGCGATGAGCATCATGAAATTGGTGATGGAGGATGGTTGATGATGACGATGGCGACGAATCCCCCTCTTCGGAGCCCCGAACGGACTCCAGATCAGCCCTCCCAAGAGGTTTTAGGGCTTAGCGGTGGCTCCGTATTGTAAAACGTGATGATTTCTTCTCTCTGATTTTTTTCTCTCTGAAAGCAAATATATAGAGTTGGAGTTGGCGTCGGAGGGCATCCAGGGGGCCCACGAGGTAGGGGGTGCACCCTAGGGGGGGCGCGCCCCCCACCCTCGTGAGAAGGGTGTGGGCCCCCTGGTCTTCATCATTGGCGGGAATTTTTTAATTATTTTTCTAAGATGTTCCGTGGAGTTTCACGTCATTCCGAGAATATTTGTTTTCTGCACATAAAACATAATCATGGCAATTCTGCTGAAAACAGCGCCAGTCTGGGTTAGTTCCATTCAAATCATACAAGTTAGAGTCCAAAACAAGGGCAAAAGTGTTTGGAAAAGTAGATATGACGGAGACGTATCACAGAGCTCCTCTCCATGCGTGCATGCACCCCTGCATCACTCCCGAAGGCCACCTCGCGCGTGACCCCGATGCCCTGCTGCAGCTGCTCTTCCCATGCATCGTCGTGCTCTTGTTTCGTTGTGTTCCAGCCCGAAGGAGTTGGCTGCGTCAACCTCTTGAACGCCTCCGACCCTCCGATCACCACCATGGCTTCGCTGGCCTCCTCACAGCGCACGTGCCGAGCTGCTCCTGCCTCGTTCGACCACCACCATCGCCTCCTTGTTGTTGTCCACCCGAGGCCCTTGTGTTGCTTCATGTTGTACCGTCCAGACCGCAAGTACGACTACCACACCGGAACGCCCAGTACTTAGTTACGCCGAGTTCCTCTCGGAACGTGTGTGCAACTACCATGGCTGAACACCCGTGTATGACTACCGTCTATGAAGAACCGTGTAACGGAACCATCATGTTCGACTACGACTCGTGTACGACTACGCGGGATTCCTCGGACGCCAAGTTCAATGATGCGTCAAGTTCCTCATCGTGACCCCGAACATCTACAGAAACTCATGCAACTATGAACGTGAACGACTACCGTTGGCCCCAAGTTACTCGGATTCGTCAAGTTCCTCTTCGAAACATGTACCACTACCATCGAGGACCGATAGTACCACTACTTCCACTATCATCGTCGAGATCGCGAGAATCTCTACCAACGACCTCAGAACGTGTACGATGACCGTTGTCGAAGACACGTACCTCTACCGCTTCCCGAACATGTACCACGACTCCCACGACTTCCATGAACCGCTACTTCAATGACGGTCGTGAACGACTACTTCCCTTGACGAACTCGATACGCTTCGAAAACACATGCTTCGAAAGTATAACCCTGAGACGACCGTTCGAAAACGATTGCTTGTGTTGTATGAGATGCACCCTTTGTCTGCACCATGTCCGTAGTGTCTCTCGCTTCCATGCCATCGACTCTTGGGAACCCGGTCACCAGAATCACTCCACCATCTTTTGCATGCTCCCTCCACACTTCCTTTTGCACCACTATCTCCATGAGCTACCAGAACTGATATGTTGCCGTGGCATCATTTTTGGATTCGTTGACATGGCCCCTTTTCCTTCCGCCATGTCAACAAATGCTTCATATCATGTTCATCTCAACTTTTTCATAGAAATTGCATAAAACTTGCAAATGTCATCCACATCATGATAACAACTTTTAAAATGTTAAAACTATTGTTTGCTTTAAATTGCTAAATAACATGTGGGGATTTTCCAAAGTTGTTGTTGTTGTTGTTTTCGGCCTCATTTAAACTTCCTTAAATAGTTAGTTTATTTATGCTTCACCTCTTGCCATGTTTAAAAACATTTAATATTGTTGGGTACTTCAACGGGTGAGAACTAAATAATTGATGTGGTGTTTCGTCAATATGCAACTCGTTGCATATTGAGCTCCACTTAATTTGTAGTGTTGTTTGTGCATTTTTCCATGCCTCTTTAAACCGGACATGCATCATACTTGGTTGTGCATCATGCCATGTTTATGCTTGTGTGTTTACTATGTTGCTTGCTTCTTTCCGGGCTGCTTCTCTTGTTAGCTTCGGTTTCGTTCCGGAGTTGTGAGGATTCGTTCGACTATGTCCGTTTGTGTGACGCCCCCGATTTAATCGTACACTAATCATGCACGCAAATGTGTACGATCAAGATCAGGGACTCACGGGAAGATATCACAACACAACTCTAAAACATAAATAAGTCATACAAGCATCATAATACAAGCCAGGGGCCTCGAGGGCTCGAATACAAGTGCTCGATCAGAGACGAGTCAGCGGAAGCAACAATATCTGAGTACAGACATAAGTTAAACAAGTTTGCCTTAAGAAGGCTAGCACAAACTGGATACAGATCGAAAGAGGCGCAGGCCTCCTACCTGGGATCCTCCTAAACTACTCCAGGTCGTCATCGACGGTGGCGTCTGGCTCCAGGGCTCCAGCATTTGGTTGCGACAACCAGGTAGAAGGGAAAGGGGGAAAAGAGGGAGAAAGCAACCGTGAGTACTCATCCAAAGTACTCGCAAGCAAGGAACTACACTACATATGCATGGGTATATGTGTAAGGAGGCCATATCAGTGGACTGAACTACAGAATGCCAGAATAAGAGGGGGATAGCTAGTCCTATCGAAGACTACGCTTCTGGCAGCCTCCGTCTTGCAGCATGTAGGAGAGAGTAGATTGAAGTCCTCCAAGTAGCATCTCCAAGTAGCATCTCCAGGTAGCATCTCCAAGTAGCATCTCCAGGTAGCATCTCCAAGTAGCATCTCCAAGTAGCATCGCATAGCATAATCCTACCCGGCGATCCTCCTCTCGTCGCCCTGTGGAAAAGCGATCATCGGGTTGTCTGTGGAACTTGGAAGGGTGTGTTTTATTAAGTATCCGGTTCTAGTTGTCATAAGGTCAAGGTACAACTCCAAGTCGTCCTGTTACCGAAGATCACGGCTATTCGAATAGATTAACTTCCCTGCAGGGGTGCACCAACTTACCCAGCACGCTTGATCCCATTTGGCCGGACACACTTTCCTGGGTCATGCCCGGCCTCGGAAGATCAACACGTCGCAGGCCCACCTAGGCAAAACAGAGAGGCCAGCACGCCGGTCTAAACCTAAGCGCACAGGGGTCTGGGCCCATCGCCCATAGCACACCTGCACGTTGCGAGGGCGGACGGAAGCAGACCTAGCCTAACAGGCGTTCCAGTCCAATCCGGCGCGCGCCGCTCCGTCGCTGACGTCTGAAGTGCTTGGGCTGATACCACGACGCCGGGATACCCATAACTACTCCCGCGTAGATGGTTAGTGCGTATAGGCTCGTAGCCAACTCAGATCAAATACCAAGATCTCGTTAAGCGTGTTAAATATCCGCGAACGCCGAACAGGGCCAGGCCCACCTCTCTCCTAGGCGGTCTCAACCTGCCCTGTCGCTCCGCCACAAAGATCCACACAGAGGGCCGTCAGGACAAAGGTCCTTTCAGCCCCCAATCCGTGAATCACTCGCGGGTACTCTTCGAGCTGACCCGACTTTAGTCACCATTTGTATAGTATGTATGTACGTATAATATATACCCGTGATCAACTCCCGAGTGATCACGGCCCAATAGTATAGCAAGGCAGACTGACAAGAATGTAGGGCCAACGATGATAAACTAGCATCCTATACTAAGCATTTAGGATTGCAGGTAAGGTATCAACAGATGTAGCAACAATGTCAGGCTATGCATCAGAATAGGATCAACGGAAAGCAGTAACAGGCTACACTACTCTAATGCAAGCAGTATAGAAGAGAATAGGCGATATCTGGTGATCAAGGGGGGGGGGGCTTGCCTGGTTGCTCTGGCAAGAGAGAGGGGTCGTCAACTCCGTAGTCGAACTGGGCAGCAGCAGCGTCAGTCTCGTAGTCTACCGAAGAGAAGAGGGGGAAGAAACAATAAATACAGTGCAAACATAAGCAAGACGACGCAATACATGACAAAGAGCGGTGCTAGGTGTGTCCTAACGCAGTATGAGGTGATGCTGGCGAAGGGGGAAATCATCCGGGAAAGTATTCCCGGTGTTCCGTGTTTTCGGGCAGAGGAGCCGGAGGGGGAAAGTTGCGAGTTTGATATGTTAGGGGTGTGTGGCGGACGAACGGGTTGCGTATCTGGATTCGGCTCGTCATTCTGAGCAACTTTCATGTTGAAAATATTTTAATCCGAGTTACGGATTAAAAGATATGATTTTCTAAAGATTTTATTAATTTCTGGAATTTAATTAATTATTTAATCCAACATTATCCAGAACAGTAAATGATGACGTCAGCATGATGTCATGCTGATGTCAGCAGTCAACAGAGTTGACTTGGTCAACCTGACAGGTGGGTCCCGTTAGTCAGTGACTGTTAACTAATTAACCTAGTTAGTTTAATTAACAGATTAATTAGGTTAATTAAACATGATTAATTAAGTTAATTAACTTAGTTAATTAATTAATTAATTAGCATTTTTATTTTTATTATTTATTATTATTTTTTAACGTTCTGGGGTGGGACCCCCATGTCATTGGCACATTATCCTAATTAACCTATTAATTAGTTTAATTAGTTAATCAGGTTAACTAATGTTTGATTTGATTAATTAAACCTGATCAATTAAGTTAATTAATTATCTAATTAATTAATTAATATACATTTTTTTAATTCTAATTCTTCCAGGGTGTGGGCCCCGGCGTTCAGTGGCACAGGGGCCAAACGGGGCGGGTAAACGGGCGCGTGAGCGCCAGCCCGAATGGGCGCGGGTGTGCGGGCGCTGGAGCGCACCGACGGCCACGGCGGGGCTCGTCGGCCGGCCGTTTCCGGCGACAGCAACCGGTGCGGCGGGGCGCGTCGGGCGAGCGCACCGCGGCGCGCTGGGGCGTCGGGGGCGCACGCGGTAGGGTAATGGCGACGCAGGCGACGTGGTCGGAGGGGAAGGATCGGGGGTGACGGCGAGGCAGCGCCGGGCGATGGCTGCGAGGAGGGGCTCCGTGGAGGAGGTCCGGCGAGGGAGGAGAGGCCTCCGA
>NC_041386.1:216034138-216059399 GCF_002162155.2 Triticum dicoccoides | reverse complement strand
GGTTAAGGGAGTGAGGGGGCCGGATGGGCCGGTGGGCTGGCCGGATGGGTCGTTTGGCCCAGTTGGCCAGGGGGTTTTCCCCTCCCCTTATTTATTTTGTTTGTTTTCTTTTCTTATTTTTCCTTTTTTTTAATTCATTTTAATAACTTAGACCTTTTATAAAAGGTGTTTACTCCACCATAATTACCGATGCAATATTTGGCAACCCGTGAACATTTTAGTTTTAATTTTTGAAAACTTTTATTGCTAAAATTTATTGCTATCGTAAGTCAACCCCGATCATAAATTTGAATTAGAATTTCGAGACAGTTTTGAATTAACCCGTGGTTAACTACAGTGACAAAGGTGACGTGGCACCATCAACGTGAGATTACTGTAGCATGATTACTCGGGCGTCACAGTTTGTCTTCTTCATGGACTCGTTCTTCTTCCTTGCGGGATCTCAAGCAAGATGACCATACCCTCGAAATCACTTCTATCTTTTCTTTCTAGTTGTTCGCTCTATCGGTATGCCGTGCTACCTACCACTTGTTTATCATGCCTCCCATATTGCCATGTCAAGCCTCTAACCCACCTTCCTAGCAAACCGTTGTTAGGCTATCTTACCGCTCTTGCTCAGCCCCTTTTATAGTGTTGCTAGTTGCAGGTGAAGCTGAAGTTTGTTCCATGTGGGAACATGGATATGTTGGGATATCAAAATATCTCTTATTTTAATTAATGCATCTATATACTTGGTAAAGGGTGGAAGGCTTGACCTTATGCCTGGTATTTTGTTCCACTCTTGCCGCCCTAGTTTCCGTCATACCAGTGTTATGTTCCTAGATTTTGTGTTCCTTGCGCGGTTGGGTGTTATGGGAACCCCTTGACAGTTCTTCTTGAATAAAACTCCTCCAGCAAGACCCAACCTTGGTTTTAACATTTGCCACCTGAGCCCTTTTCCCTTGGGTTCTGCAAATTCAAGGGTCATCTCTATTTTAAACCCCGGGCCAGTGCTCCTCTGAGTGTTGGTCCAAACTAGAGCACCGTGCGGGACCATCCCTTGGCAACTTGGGTTATATTGGTACTCGTACGCTTATCTTATTCAGGTGTGCCCTGAGAACGAGATATGTGCGGTTCCTATCGGGATTTGTCGGCACAGTCGGGTGGTCTTTCTGATCTTGTTTTACCATTGTCGAAATGTCTTGTAACCGGGATTCCGAGACTGGTCGGGTCTTACCGGGAGAAGGAATATCCTTCGTTGACCGTGAGAGCTTGTGATGGGCTAAGTTGGGACACCCCTACAGGGTATAAACTTTCGAGAGCCGTGCCCGCGGTTATGTGGCAGATTGGAATTTGTTAATATCTGGTTGTAGAGAACTTGACACTTGACTTAATTAAAATGCATCAACCGCGTGTTTAGCCGTGATGGTCTCTTCTCGGCGGAGTCCGGGAAGTGACCATGGTCTTGTGTTATGCTTGAACGTAAGTAATTTCAGGATCACTTCTTGATAACTTCTAGCTTCTCGACCATTGCGTTGCTTCTCTTCTCGCTCTTATTTGCGTATGTTAGCCACCATATATGCTTAGTGTTTGCTGCAGCTCCACCTCACTACCTTATCCTACCCATAAGCTTAAATAGTCTTGATCTCGCGGGTGTGAGATTGCCGAGTCCTCGTGACTCACAGATACTTCCAAATAGTTGCAAGTGCCGATGATACCAGTGCAGGTGATGCCGCCGAGCTCAAGTGGGAGCTCGATGAAGATCTTGATTGTTGTTTTGTGACTTTTCCGGTTGATCAGTAGTGGTGCCCAGTTGGGACGATCGGGGATCTAGCATTTGGGGTTTTCTTCTTTTATTTGGGTTCCATAGTCGGACCTTGATTGTACTCTATATGATGTATGCTTAACTTGTGATTTGTGTGAACTGGCGATTGTGAGCCAACTGTTTGTCCCTTTCTTATTCAATACATGGGATTGTGTGAAGATTACCCCACTTGCGACTAAACCACCATGCGGTTATGCCTCTAAGTCATGCCTCGACAAGTGGGAGATATAGTCGCATCGTGAGTGTTACACAGAGCACAGTGGATACTAGGGATCAAGCCCTAACAAAACTAACTAGATTACATGATGAATCTCATCCAACTCCTCACCGACCAGCGACCCTACGAGGAATTACTCACTCCCGGTGGGGAGCATCATGGAATTGGTGATGTAGAAGGGCTGGTGATGACGAAGAACGAAGACCCCCTCTCCAGAGCCCCAAACGAACTCCAGATCTGGCCTCGTGATGAAGAATGGGAGGTGACAGCGGTTCCGCCTTGTGGATCGCAATAATTCTTTCTCCTTGATTTTTTCTGGAAAAATAGGATTTTATAGCGTTGGTTTCAGGGTTTGCGAGACCACCAGGTGGGGACAACCCACCTGGGCACGCCAGGAGGGGGCGCGCCCTGGTGGGTTGTGCTCACCCAAGTGCCCCCTGTGGTGGATCTTGGCTCCAGAAATTCTCTTTATTGATATAAAAATTCCATGCAAAGTTTTGTTCCATTCCGAGAAGTTTTATTTGTGCACAAAAGCCACACCATGGTAGTTCTGTTGAAAATAGCATCACTCCTGGGTTAGTTTCATTCAAAGCATGCAAACTAGAGTCAAAAACAAAAGGAAAAGCGTTAGGAAAAGTAGATACGTTGGAGACGTATCATTCCCTTTCGTGCTCACTGAAGGATGATTGCTATGATCCCTTTGATTCGTTTGAAATATCCCTTTTTGATGAACTTGATGCTTGCCATGCTGGTGGCCATGATGCCAATATAAATTATGCATATGAAGAGGAACTTGCTATAGTTCCTTATGTTAAGAATGAAATTATTGCTATTGCACCCTGATGTCTACTACACAACTTGTTCTTTTAGACTTGTGTTGGGCCTCCAAGCGCAGAGTTTTGTAGGACGGTAGCAATTTTCCCTCAAGTGGTTGACCTAAGGTTTATCAATCCGTGGGAGGTGTAGGATGAAGATGATCTCTCTCAAACAACCCTGCAAGCAAATAATAAAGAGTCTCTTGTGTCCCCAACACACCAAATACAATGGGAATTTGTATAGGTGCACTAGTTCGGCGAAGAGATGGTGATAAAAGTGTAGTAATGATAGTAGATATTGATTTTTGCAATAAGAACAATAAAAAACAGCAAGGTAGCAACTAACAAAAGTAAGCACAAAAGGTATTGCAATGCTTGAAAATGAGGCCTAGGGTCTGTACTTTCGCTAGTGCAATATCTCAATAGTGCTAATATAATTGGATCATATAACCACCCCTCACGTGTGATGAAGAATCACTCCAAAGTTCCTATCTAGCGGAGAACATAAGAAGAAATTATTTGTAGGGTGCAAAACCACCTCGAAGCTATTCTTTCTGATCGATCTATCCAAGAGTTCGTACTAACACCAAATAATTTCAGATTCATAATACTCAATCCAACACAAAGAACCTCAAAGAGTGCCCCAAGATTTCTACCGGAGAAACAAAGACAAGAAAGTGCATCAACCCCTATGTGTAGATTACCCCAATGTCACCTCAGGAATCCGCGAGTTGAGTGCCAAAACATATATCAAGTGAATCAATATGATACCCCATTGTCACCGCGAGTATTCATATGCAAGACATATATCAAGTGCTCTCAAATCCATAAAGTATTCAATCCAATAAAAGGAAATCTCAAAGGGAAAACTCAATTCACAACAAGATGGAGAGGGGAAAAACCATATGATCCGACTATATTAACAAACCCGCGATACATCAAGATCGTGACATCTTAAGAACATGAGAGAGAGAGAGAGAGATTAAACACATAGCTACTGGTACAAACCCTCTGCCCCAAGGGTGGACTACTCCCTCCTCATCATGGTGGCCGCGGGGATGATGAAGATGGCCACTGGTGATGATTCCCCCCCCGGTGGAGTGCCAGAACAGGATCTAGATAGGTTTTCGGTGGCTACAGAGGTCTGCGGCAGCGAATCTTCCGATCTAGGTTAACCCTGAGGGTTTTTGGAATATTTGGGAATTTATAGGGTAAAGAGGGGGTGCGGGAGGCCACCGAGGTGGGCACAACCTTGATTACATACTATGCATTGGCTTTTACTTGATGTTCATGAATTGTTCTTTTATGACATGCCAATGCATAAGAATAGAGTTAGACTTCGTCGTTACTTGATATATGTTACTTTGTGCTCACTACTAAATCATAAATCATTGTTAATTAAAATTGGCTTTGATATACCATGGGATCCGGGTGGATCCATTACTTGAGCACTTTATGCCTAGCTTAATGGCTTTAAAGAAAGCACTGCCAGGGAGACAACCCTTAAGTTTTAGAGAGTCATTTATTTCTATTGAGTGCTTTTATAAAGTATAAAAACAAAAATAAAGTAGGTAGCCTAAAACTTTTTGAAAAACAAAAGTGAAAATAAGAAAGACGAGCATGAAGTGGGGGGAGCTCCTTGAACTTTGTTCATGCCCATTGGTTTGTGCAGTGAAAAAAACTTTGGCCATAGTGCATGAATTTTCATTTTTTTACTGGAACGCCGAATGTTTCTGAAACATTTTGCATGGTACTTCTATGAATTTTTTTATTTTGTCCTAATGTTTCATAATTTCTGGAGTTACAGAAGTATGGTAGATGTTTAGATTACTACAGACTGCCCTGTTTAAGACATATTCTGTTTTTGATGCATTGTTTTCCTAGTTTTGAGGAAACTATCGATTTTATCGGTGGTATAAGCCGTAGAGAAGTTATAATACAGTAGCTACAATACAAAAACAAAATACAAATGAGTTTGAAACATTACTTAAAGTGGTGATTTGTTTTATTATACCAACGGATCTCATGAGGGTTTTGTTAAGTTTTGTGGGATTGAAGTTTTCATGTTTTGGGTGAGATCGCGATGGATGAAGGAATAAGGAGTGGTAAGAGCCTCAGCTTGGGGATGCCTGAGGCACCCCAAGGTAATATTTAAGGACTTCCAGGCAACTAAGCTTGGGGATGCCCCGGAAGGCATCCCCTCTTTCTTCTAACGACCATCGGTAATTTTACTTTGAGCTATATTTTTATTCTTCACATGACATGCGTAACTCTTGGAGCGTCATGTGCTTTTTATCTTTCTTTTTTAATAATGCACCATGCTCGTATGAGATAGTCCTTGGTTTATTTGTAGAATGCTCTTTGCACTTCACTTATATCTTTTGAGTATGGATTTATAGAATGCTTCATGTGCTTCGCTTATATCATTTGAAGTTTGGATTGCATGTTTCTCTTCACATAGAAGACCGCCATTTGTAGAATGCTCTTTTGCTTAACTTATATTTGTTAGAGCGTGGGCATATCTTTTGTAGAAATAATTAAACTCTCTTGCTTCACTTATATCTATTTAGAGAGTTGACGGGAATTGGTCATTGACATGGTCAGTCATAAAATCCTACATAACTTGTAGATCACTGAATATGATATGTTTGATTCCTTGCAATAGTTTTGCGATATGTTTAATTGCTTGGCTTGTCATCGGGGTTGTGCATGATGAAAGACTTTATGTGGTGAAGATGGAGCATAGCCAGACTATATGATTTTGTAAGGATAACTTTCTTTGGCCAAGTTATTTTGAGAAGACATGATTGCTTTATTAGTATGCTTGAAGTATTATTATCTTAGTGTCAAATGATAGACTTTGCTTTTGAATCACTCATGTCTTAATTATCATGCCATGATTAGATTTTATGATCAAGATTATGCTAGGTAGCATTCCACATCAAAAAATATGTTTTTTTATCATTTACCCACTCAAGGACGAGCAGGAATTAAGCTTGGGGATGCTGATACGTCTCCATCGTATCTATAATTTTTTATTGTTCTATGCCAATATTCTACAACTTTTATATACTTTTGGCAACAATTTATATGATTTTCTTGGACTAACATATCGATCCAATGCCCAATGCCAGTTCCTGTTTGTTGCATGTTTTTTGTTTCGCAGAAAATCCATATTAAACGGAGTCCAAATGGGATAAAAACTTATGGAGATTTTTTTGGAATATATGTGAATTTTGGGAAGTGGAATCAACTCGAGATGATGCCCGAGGGGGCCATAATGCAGGGGCACATCCTGGGCCCTTGTGGCCACCTCGTAAGGCGGTTGGTGCCCTTCTTTCGCCACAAGAAAGCTAATATCCGGATAAAAATCGTGTTAAAATTTCAGCCTAATCGGAGTTACAGATCTCCAGGAATTTAAGAAACGGTGAAAGGCCAGAATCTGAGAACGTAGAAACAGAAGGAAACAAAGAGAGAGGTCCAGTCTCGGAGGGGCTCCCGCCCCTCCGCCACCATGGAGGCCATGGACCAGAGGGGAATCCTGTCTGCCATCTAGGGGGTAGGTCAAGTAAGAAGAAGAAGAAGAAGAAGAAGAAGGAGGAGGGGTCTCTCTCCCCCTCTCTCCCGGTGGCACCGGAACGCTGTCGGGGCCATCATCGTGACGGCGATATACACCAACAAATTCACCACCGTCATCACCAACTCTCTCCCCCTCTATGCAGTGGTGTAACACCTCTTCTCCCCACTGTAATCTCTACTTAAACATGGTGCTCAAAGCTATATGTTATTTCCTAATGATGTATGGCTATCCTATGATGTTTGAGTAGATCCGTTTTTTACTATGGGTTAATTGATGATCGTGATTGGTATGAGTTGCATGTTTTATTATTGGTGTTGTCCTATGGTGCTCTCCATGTTGTGCAAGCATGAGGGATCCCTGTTGTAGGGTTTGCAATATGTTCATGATTTGCTTATGGTGGGTGGCGTGAGTGACAGAAGCACATACCCGAGTAAGTAGGTTATTTGCATATGGGAGTAAAGAGGACTTGATACCTTATAATGCTATGGTTGGGTTTTACCTTAATGATCTTTAGTAGTTGCGGATGCTTGCTAGAGTTCGAACCATAAGTGCATATGATCCAAGAAGAGAAAGTATGTTAGCTTATGCCTCTCCCTCATATAAAATTGCAATAATGATTACCGGTCTAGTTATCGATTGCCTATGGACAGATAACTTTCTGGTTACAAAAAGCTCTCTACTAAAACTAACTTAGCTGTGTCTTTATCTAAATAGCCGCTAGTTTTTATTTATGTGCTCTTTATTATCTTGCAAACCTATCCTATCACAACTACAAAGTACTTCTAGTTTCATACTTGTTCTAGGTAAAGCAAACATTAAGCGTGCGTAGAGTTGTATCGGTGGTCGGTAGAACTTGAGGGAATATTTGTTCTACCTTTAGCTCCTCGTTGGGTTCAACACTTTTACTTATCGAAAGATGCTACAACTGATTCCCTATACTTGTGGGTTATCAAGTACATGTTAGGCTTGTCCAGAAATTTCAACCCGCGCCTTGTTATCCCAACATTTTAAGATATTTCTTTGTCTCGTTGTGCTCCTAAAATTCCATCCATCTCAACCTGCGCCTTGCTCTCCCAAAATTACAACGCACGCGAAAACTCCCACCTCCTACGAAATCCCGACACACGAAATTCCCGTTATACCCCTGAACCAAAAGAACCACCTAGTTCAAATCAGTGGGGCTACTTTCGTAAGTTACCCCACATTTCGGACAAGCGCGTCCCTAAGGCATGGTTCCCCCCTCTCATCCCCTCCACCCCCATTCATACACCGAGGCCGCGAAAACCCGCAAAGCCCCATACCCTCCTCCGTCCGCCACCCAGCCGGAGCCTCTTCCCCAACGACATCGTCCACCGCAATAGCTCAACATCCCTCATCCATAGCACCGGATGAGGATCCATCATCGATCTCGTCGTCTCGCCAATTCAGCCACCCCATTCTCCTCCTCCAAGGAGCTGCCCCGACGTTCGCCTCGTCTTTCACGCCACCTCCATTTCCACAACACCATCCTCACTTGCACCACCGGAAGAGCAGGACCATCACCAATTCCTCGGATGAAGCCAAGGCCTAATCGGTGCCACCAAAGAGGTCACTAATCGCTGCATTTTCTTCTTGATTCGATCTCACGGTGCTGCCGACGCTCCATCCCGAGCCGCCATGGCACGACTCCATCTATGGCAGCGTCGTCGACCACTTCCACCACGGCGGCATTCCCAAGGCGGCGACGTCCACATCACTCAGAGCTGCTGCTGCTCCGGCTCTCGCTGGCCCTGCTGCAAGAAAAGCTCGAGGCTCGCGAGCCGGTCGAGGTTGACTCGTTTTTTGGCTCGACTCAAAATCGACTCGAAAAGAAACAAGCTGACTTTGAACACTTTATGTAGCTTGATCGAGAAGTGAGCTGATCTTGAGCCAATATTGGCTCGCTCGATTTTAGCTCGATAGCCCGACATAGTACCATTATGTTAAATGATCATGCCACATATTAATGGAAATAAGATAATTTATTACCATATATGATGTGCATGAATTTTCTCCATTTTATTTACTAGCAAACATGGAAGCTTAATTAAGTGCAGAGAAGATTTATGCCTAATTATGGTACGTGGTCGACTATGTGTTAAATATCATGTTATTTTTGGCAAAATTTCTCAACATATGCAGTTCCGTTTTCTTGTTTTTTATCCACCAAGACCACCATCTACTTGCTAGGTTGCCCAAGCGAACAAGATGAGCTCTCCCGAGCAGGACGAGATTGTCGTGCTAAGTTGTGTCATGTTTTGTCCTTATCTAGTTGGAATAATGAACATAAATTTATAATTTTTACTGTTTTATTTAGCTCAAAACTAGCTTGAGATCGTTACAAACTGAGCACAAGTCATGTTCTACTGCTCGATCTTGAGCTTCACTCAGTTTGAGCTCGCTCGAATTTTAACATGAGTTGAGTTGAGCTAGCTCCAACTCGCTCCAACTCGACTCGTTTGCAGCCCTAGCTGCTGCTGCTATGCTCTTGCTCTTGGTCCCCTACCTGGTCTGCTCTGGCTCTTGCTCGCACTGCTGCTCTTGCTCTTGCTCTCGGCCCCATGCCAGGTTTGCTCTGGCTTTTGCTCGTCCTGCTGCTCTTACTCTTGCTACTGGTCTACTCTTGCTCGCGCTGCTGCTGCACGAGCAGTAGCTTCGGCTCTTGCTCGAGCTCCTGCTGCTGCTACCCGAGATGCTGCTACATGACCAGCTGCCCCGGCTCTCGCACGCGCTGCTACTCTGGGCGCTGCTGCTGCTCTGCCCTGGCTGCTCTCTGGTAATACGGTCCCTGCTGGAGCGGCTACCGATTTAGATCACTGCTACTCTGCCACTAGTGCATGAGCAGCCAAAACTATTAGTGCACTGCTTTTCTGCTACTAGTGCGTTCAGTTTTGACAATAAAATTTATTTTTGATAGCAAAACTCAGTTTCGACAGTAAAATTCAGTTTCGACAGTTAAATTCAGTTCTGATTGTTAAGTTCAGAGATGAGCGGCTAATGTGTTTTACATCCAACACTTTTTGGTTATGTATTTTACATCATCTATCAGAGATGCTACAAGAATACCACTTTAGGTTAACATTGTCTCTCTTGTCCTGCGTCAGCCTTGCTGTCGTACACCTCGCCGGAGCTGCTCCAACAACAAAACCCTCCATCACAATAGAGCAACACCCTTGGCTTCATCTCCAAGCGCATAAGATCTTCTTCCCCTCCTCTGACTGCCACATCAGCCGCATCATCCTCAGCAACCAACCCAATGATGCTGAGATCGACATGGCTTCGCCAAAGAGGTTGTACACTTGCTGCATCACTTTTTAATCTACATGTCATATATATTGTCCACTGAGCACACGTAGTAATGTGAAATACGATTAGTGCAACGGCCTCGATGCGGCTATATCTCCCACGTGTCGAAGCACGACTTAGAGGCATAACCTCATTGAAAGCAATGTCGCAATGATGTAATCTTCACAACAACCCATGTAATCCAATAAGGAAATAAGAGTAACATAGTTGGCTTACACTCGCCACGTCACACAAATACATAAATAAGTCATTACATTCATCCAAATACAGTCAAGGTCCGACTATGGAACCAAAATGAAGATAAACCCCAAATGCAACATAGTCCCCGATCGCCCCAACTGGGCACCACTACTGATCAACTGGAAACGGAACAACATAACGAACACGATCTTCATCGAGCTCCTCCTTGAGCTTGGTTGCGTCACCTACATGGTTCAACGACACCTGCAAGCTGGTTTTGGAAGTAATCTGTGAGTCACGGGGACTCAGCAATCTCACACCCTCACGATCAAGACTATTTAAGCTTATAGGTAAGGTAAAGGTATGATGTGGAGCTGCAGCAAGCGACTAGCATATATGGTGGCTAACATACGCAAATGAGAGCGAGAAGAGAAGGCAAAAGCACGGTCGAACAACTATGATCAAGAAGTGATCCTAGAACAACCTACGTCAAGCATTACTCCAACACCGTGTTCACTTCCCGGACCCCACCGAGAAGAGACCATCACAGTAACACACACGGTTGATGCATTTTAATTAAGATAAACTTTAGGTTTTCTACAATCGGACATTAAAAAATTCCCATCTTCCCATAACTGTGGGCATGGCTTTCGAAAGATCAAATCCCTGCAGGGGTGTCCCAACTTAGCCCATCACAAGCTCTCACGGTCAACGAAGGATATTCCTTCTCCCAAGACAACTCGATCAGACTCGGCATCCCAGTTACAAGACATCCTCGACAATGGTAAAACAAGTCCAGCAACACCGCCTGAATGTGCCGACAAATCCCGATAGGAGCTGCACATATCTCATTCTCAGGGCACACTCAGATGAGCGCTCCGTACAACTAAAACCAAACCTCGAGTTTCCCCGAGGGGGCGCTGCACAGGGCTCTAGTTTGGACCAACACTTAGAGGAGCACTGGCCCGGGGGTGGGGGGGTTTAAATAAAGATGACCCTTGAGTCCACAGAACCCAAGGGAAAAAGAGGCTAGGTGGCGAATGGTAAAACCAATGTTGGGCATTGCTGAAGGAGTTTTATTCAAGGCGAACTATCAAGGGGTTCCCATTATAACCCAACCGTGTAAGGAACGCAAAATCCGGGAACATAACACCGATATGATGGAACCTAGCGCGGCAAGAGTGGAACAAAACACCAGGCATAAGGCCGAGCCTTCCACCATTTACAAAGTATATAGGTGCATTGATTAAATAAGAGATATTGTGATATCCCAACAAAATATCCATGTTCCAACAAGGAACAAACTCCAATCTTCACCTGCAACTAGCAACGCTATAAGAGGGGCTGAGCAAGGCGGTAACATAGCCAAACAACGGTTTGCTAGGACAAGGTGGGTTAGAGGCTTGTCTTAACAATATGGGAGGCATGGTAAGCAAGTGGTAGGTATCGCAGCATAGGCATAGCAAAAGAGCGAGCAACTAGCAAGCAAAGATAGAAGTGATTTCGAGGGTATGGTCATCTTGCCTGAAATCCCGTAAGGAAGAAGAACGAGTCCATGAAGAAGAAAAACGGACATAGTCGAATGGGTCCTCACAAACGCGACATTATCGGAACCAACCCGAAGAAGCAACACTGGAAAGAAGCACACAACATAGTAAACAACCAACACATGAACATGGCATGATATGTGGGATGCAGTATGTGATGCATATGCATGATTTGGAAAGGAATGATAGAACCTGGCCTCAACTTGGAAATCCAAGAGTGCCACTGGAAAGGGGAGGTGATTTCGGTTGAAATCGATATAAAGAACACCGGAATCGGATGCACGGTTTGGAAATGTCAAGCAAAACAAATATGTCACCGGTCTGCGATAAATAGCAAGTAGACTTCTAAATGCATCAAGAACAACATGCTACGACACTCCAACATGACAACAAAATACATGGCAGGGATCCACTCATGATGATTGACAAAATATGAACACTGAGCTACGGCTAATTCACTCGTTAACAGGTTCAAACAAGCATGACAAAAGTGCAAAAGATAACAGGTTTCAGACTTGGTGAAATTAATAGCATGTCAGGAATTTAACATCAGGAAGCAATCTTCAGAGCATGAAAACTACATGCTACAGGAACATATCATGGCAAAGCAAGGCACGGCATGCAACTACTCAAAGCATACAACAAAAGTCCCTTAGTGACCATGAGCCAAAAGGGATCAGAAAATACAATTGCAAGCATGTGAACATAGCAAAAACATAAACAGATTCAGACTTAGTGAAAAACTGGAGCATGCAAAACAGATAACGAGTAGGCATGTTTACGAGCTCGATGCACTCACTACGAGGCATTGCATGACAAACTAAGCATACACCCAGCAAATAGACATGGCATAGAGACTAGACATGGCAGGAACAACAACATAGCATGCATGGATCAACAACAACAAGCTCGGCAAAATTGCTAAACATGTTAACAATCTGCCAGGAACATTTTATAGCAAAAGTAGAGCTCGATTGACTCAAGCTAGGGTGATCCATAATTGCAAACCAAGACGTGGATGGATAGAGCACAACAATATCTACAAAACATCCTTACTGATCATGCTCAAAAGAGCCACAGATCACTAGGAAACAACATGAACACATGGCATAAAAATAATAACAGGACAAGGACTTGGAGAAATCCTAAGTCCCTGAAATCAGCAACATTGAGTGACCTACTTTGCATGCTTGTGCTAGTCACCACAAAGATCACAAAAATACATGGCATATACCCCTGTAAAGACAACATGGCATACTTCAAAACACATGTAGAGCTCAGGATCATAGCATGCACACATTAATCATGGCAAAAATGACAAAAGTGCATTTGCTGAAACAGATCTGAAACTATCATCACATAGCTCTCTTCCAACAGCATTTCGGGCATCAAGATGAACTCAAATGAGAATGATGCAATGAGATGAAATGAAGTACTCGTCGAGGCGAACATTCCAGTATGCTACACACGCGAATCGGAGCCACAGTGATGAAGTTATGAGCTGATGAAGTATGCAAAAAAGTTAGGGTTTCGAGGGAAAAAGTCAACCGAGGGGATTTCCGGATGTGGATCCAGCCGGCGCGAACTTCGAGGATCGCTGGAGTACTATTCACCGGAGATGGGTCGCCGGCCGGAGACGAGGAAGAGGCGGGGAGGTGAGGTGGTGGAGCTCGCCGGAGCGTGTCGGAACGGTGAGGTGGCCACGGCGAAGGGCGCGGAAGCCGAGGCATCGGCGGCGATGACGACGAACGCCGGCGAAGTCTGGCACCGGCGCACAGGTGCGGCAAGAAGCTGGCAGCGGCGGACGAAGGCGCGTGAGGCGCGGGCGCGTCCGGGCGGCGGCGCTGGCGATCCGGGCCGGGCGGGCCCGCGATGGGCTCCACCGGGCCGCGCGGTGGGAGGACGCCGGCGGGACAGGTGGCGCTATCCTGTTGGGCGAGGGCGGCGGCCAGCTGGCGTGGCGGCTCGCCATTGGCCGGAGTGAGGTGGCTGCGGGGCGGCGGACATGTCCGGCGCGGTGGGGAGTTTCTGTCCGGCGGCGCGAGGAGCGGGCCTAGGGTTTCATCTGCGTGAAAAAAAATCCAAAAGGCACACATATTTATAGGTAGAGGGAGCTAGGAGTGTCCAAATGAGGTGCGGTTTTTGGTCACGCGATCGCGATTGAACGACCTAGGTGATGGAGGAGGTTTAGGTGGGTTTTGGCCCACTTTGGAAGGGTGTTGGGCTGCAACACACACGAGGCCTTTTCAGTCCCTCGGTTAACCGTTGGAGTATCAAACGAAGTCCAAATGGCACGAAACTTGACAGGCGGTCTACCGGTAGTAAACCAAGGCCGCATGACAAGTCTCGGTCCAATCCGAAAACGTTTAACACCCGCACATGAAAAGAGGTAGAAAGGGACACCAGAGGACATAGGAGCGCCGGAATGCAAAACGGACAACGGAGAAAATGCTCGGATGCATGAGACAAACACGTATGCAAATGAAATGCACATGATGACATGGTATGCAATGCATCACACGCAAGCACATGACAAGGCAACAATAGCAATTAACTAGGAGACACCTGGCACATCGGTCTCGGGTGGTTACAATTAGTTTCTCCTATACAACAAGAAGTGAGGTACCAGGCAACTTAGCTATCCATGATGGACTCTCTCGAAAGCCATAATTATTTATTTCTGCGCATTTTTGTGTTGTGCATGTGTAGATGTGCCTGGGAGTTGAGTTAGTAGGGTAGTGGCCTGAGTCCAAAGTAGTACAAGTAGCACAACAACATTTTTGGAGTGTAGGCTTTTG
Source organism: Triticum dicoccoides (assembly GCF_002162155.2). Classification (NCBI taxonomy): domain Eukaryota; kingdom Viridiplantae; phylum Streptophyta; class Magnoliopsida; order Poales; family Poaceae; genus Triticum; species Triticum dicoccoides. Next base: position 216,045,134 of record NC_041386.1, on the reverse strand, counting down.
TCTGTTCAAGCCTGCCTACTAGGATTGCCAGTGGTTGAAAGGGAAAGTGAAGGAAAAGCATAGGAATTGGAAAGTTTCCTATGGTACTACTGTTAATGCATTTGGTTCAAAGGAATGGAGCAAAGGAAAACTGTAGGATTTGCTCCTTTAGTGTCTCTTTCAAAGAAAAATCGTAGGAATTTTAATATCCACTTGGCCCTCCTTTTCAAATTCCTATTCTTGAAGAACAAGACTAAGTGATAGTAGCATAATAGCATTATAATTGTACAGTTTATTGTGGTTTGACTTAATTTGCCCATGCTTCTTTGCATTCATGTGACCTTCTAATTCCTGTGAACCAAACAACCAGATTGACAGAAATCATGTGATTTTAAATTCTCTGTTGTGCACATGCATTCCTATCCTATTACTGTGTATTTCATATCCCCGCATTGTTAGAATCCTCCAATTCAAAAGAGCCCTTACAAAATTACTTCTCTTGATAGTTGTCGAAGAAAACCTTGTGTTGTTTGTCCCGCTCCTGCCGCGTTGTCGTCCACCCCAGCTTAACTACTCCAATGACAGAAGGGTCCACCACAGCAGGGATCTGCCCTCTAGACTGTCTTTTGCCGCCTCAGATCTTCTTCCCTGCCGCCGACAGCCATGACAACTACATTACCATCATCAACTGAGCAGATGACCTTGAGGACTACACAAGTCCGCTAGAGAGGTCGCACTCTTTCGTGTCTGCTTACGTTATGTGATACGTCTCCAATATATCTATAATTTTTTATTGTTCCATGCTATTATATTATCTATTTTGGATGTTTTATATGCATTAATATGTTGTTTTATATTATTTTTGGGACTAACCTATTAACCTAGAGCTCAGTGGCAGTTTTTGTTTTTTCCTTGTTTTTGAGCTTCACATAAAAGTAATACTAAATGGAGTCCAAACCAAATAAAACTTCACGATGATTTTTCTTGGAGCAGAAGACACCCATGGGACTTGGAGTGCAAGTCATAAGAGCCACGAGGTGGAGGCAAAGGTGGAGGGCATGTCCTAGGGGGGCATGCCCCCTACCTTGTGGGCCCCTTGGTGACTTCCTGACCTAGCTCTTCCTTCTATATATTCACATATATTCCAGAACCACCAGAAGCATCCATGAAAACACTTTTTCACCGCTGCAACCTTCTATTTCCGTGGGATCCCATCTTGGGGCCTTTCCCAGCATCCTACCGGAGGGGGATTCGATCATGGAGGGCATGTAGATCAACCCTATTGTCCTTCCGATGAAGCGTGAGTAGTTTACCGTAGACCTACGAGTCCATAGCTAGTAGCTAGATGGCCTCTTCTCTCTCTTTGATTCTCAATACCATGTTCTCCTCGATGTTCTTGGAGATCTATCCGATGTAATCTTCTTTTCTGGTGTGTTTGTCGAGATCCAATGAATTGTGGATTTATGATCAGCTTATCTATGAAAATTATTTGAATCTTATCTGAATTCTTATATGCATGATTTGATATATTTGTATTTCTCTTCGAATTATCAGTTTGGTTTGGCTAACTAGATTGGTTTTTCTTGCAATGGGAGAGGTGCTTAGCTTTGGGTTCAATCTTGCATGATTTCACCTGGTGACAAAGTAGGGGTAGCGAGACACATATTGAATTGTTGCCATCGAGGATAAAAAGATGGGTTTTTCATCATATTGCTTGAGTTTATTCCTCTACAACATGCCATCTTACTTAAGGCGTTATTCAATTCTTTATGAACTTGATACTCTAGATGCATGTTGCATAGCGGTTGATATGTGGAGTAATAGTAATAGATACAGGCAGGAGTCGGTCTATTTGACACGGACGTGATGCCTATATTACATAATCATTGCCTTGGATATCGTCATAACTTTGCGCTTTTCTATCAATTGCTCGACAGTAATTTGTTTACTGATTGCTCCCTGACTATAGCGCTAGAAAACTCCTATCTGCTAGGACTACGTCGGTATTTCTCCGAAGAGGAAGGGAAGATGTAGCACAACAAAGGTAGGTATTTCCCTCCGTGATGAAACAAAGGTTATCGAACAAGTAGGAGAACCAAACAACACAATGTAAACAACACCTGCACACAAATAACAACACCTCGCAACCCGACGTGTTAAAGGGGTTGTCAATCCCTTTCGAGTAACGATGCCAGGAATTTGTAGTTGTAACATCCCAAATTTTCAATTTGGAATGTTATACATAGATCATTCATGCATATCATATTTTATTGCATTTTCGTTTCGCAATCCTCGAAATCCTAAGCAACTCAAGGACCCTCGGAGAGAGTTGGGGATTTCCTAGTTTTCATATTTGGTTATTATCAAATAATGAAACAAGGACTTTTGATTTTGATTATTTTTCTCTCTGAAAAATATTTCATAATAAAATATATGAGAGGAGATAATATGACTTCTCCAAAATATCTGAAATATTGGGGGGAAAATATTAAAATCATTTATTAGATTTTATTTGGATTTTATTTGCATTAGAAAAATTGCACGTTTTCAAAATTGCATTTTAGGGCCAAGAAAATGTTCATCTCGTTCAAAATATTCTATTTAGACGGTGAAAAATTGTTTTAGCATTTTTAGATTTTATTTTATTTTCTAGGATTTATTTTCTGTTCGGCGGAATTATTTAAAAAAAAACTTCCAAGCGCCGACTTGGCCGAAACCCAGCCGGGCCGGCCCAACCGCCCAGCGCCGCCGCCTTCCCTCGCACGCGCGCGCCGCCGCCGACTTGGACGAGGAGTCCGGCCGGGACTCCTCCTCGCCGCTGCCTTGGCCCCTCCTCCAAGCCGCCGCCCCCGCCCCCTTATATACTCCCGCCCCGAGCCGCCACCACCACCAACCACCTCCGCCAACCCCGCCGCCGCCCTGCCTCCCCACTAGCCCGCCGCACCACCGCCCGAGCCCCGCCTCGCCGGAGTCTCGCCGGAGAGGTATCGCGCCGATCCATCGCCGCCGGTTGTTTTTAAAACCATCCAGTTTTTTTAGAACCCTAGTTCGTTTTTTTAGACCGGTTCGCCGATTTTTCCCGGTTCTTCTATTTAGCGGACGTTCGTCCATACGTTCGTTTTAATGAACGGTTTTCGCCCGTTAGTTACAGCTAACAAACGCTCGTTCGTTAGTCTGTTCGTCAGTTTTCTTTTTATCGGATTTTTCCACAATTATTCTTGATCGTGATTTTTGATCTGGTTTTCGTTTCGGTTTATCTTTTCCCTCGTTAGTCGGAATCAGATGATTCAAATGCCTAGATCTTCGTCTCGATACCCTCTTTCCGCTTAACCAACTTGAACAAGATTTTGGTACTATAAAATTTGACCTTAGTTCAGATTAGAAAACGGATCTTGTTTCTTTCGCCGTTTGAGTTTCGTTGCTCCGTTTGGTTTGATTCTTTTTGCAAACCGGAGTTCTTAAGTTGAACTTTCCGGCTAGATCTTCTTATTTGAGTTTTACCCATGCTTCTTCGATTGTTGCTTATGTATGCTATTGTTTGTTTGTGATAGAATTCCCGGAGTGCGAAGCGTGTTATTTGGAGTCTCTAGGTTACGCGGATCGTCAGCAAGGCAAGTAACACATTGATCATATCCCTTTATCACCTAGTTTTTATGCATTAGTTCCAATCCTCAAACATTGCATGATTAGGATGTCATTAACTTGTGGGTTGGGAAGTAGTTGATGAGGTAGAACCTATTACCCTGTTACATTCAAACCCTGGGAGTTACTTCTACGCGTTGCTTATATTGCTATGCTACGCTCGTAGACGTGGTTTGGATGAGTGAAATCCATGACAGATGTGAGATTGTTAATTAATGGTTTAACTTAAGGTGGCAACTTAAATACACATCTGGGTGGATTGAGGCACCTGGAGTACCTAGTGTTGCCTGTATTTTTGGAAATCCCGGAGTACCCGTGTGATCTTCTTATGGACCGCCACCCAGGCTCAAAGGGAACTGAGATTATTCATGCTAAAAACTTTCGTGTGCAACCACAATCTATTATTGGCTCTAGCATAGTTGTGTAAGTTATGTGAAGCTCTTGAAGAGGTAGATCAGCAGGTAGTGGGTTTGTAGGTTTGGTATGGTCTACCCGGAGTAGAGAATTAATGTTTCTGAAACACCGTGTCTCGGTCATCTGTTTCTCAAACACCATGTAGTGCGAGAAATCCAACGGAGGCGATCGAGTCTTGTGGGGAAAAGTGCGCAAACCTCTACAGAGTGTATAAACTAATCATGGTTAGCCGTGTCCCCGGTTATGGACATGCTTGAGTATCTAGTACTTGGAGTATCTTAAGTATCTCATCACTCTTAATTAATATTGTTGGGTTGTTAATCACTTTAATTGGGATTGAGTTGGAGGAACCTTCTCAATGATGTTTCAACTACCATGATAGTAAATTTAAAATATATTCCTTTGTTGTAGGAAAAAAATGGCTTTTTGCAAAAACTGTAACCATACAGCTTTCCACCAGCCAAATATGCATGTAGTGATAGCACTATTCTGTTCTTGCTCTACTTTGTTACTTTGCCAGCATATTCCATGTCCTGACCCGTTTTCGGGCTGCAACGTATTATGTTGCAGACTTTTCAGACGAGGAGTAAGGTTCGTTAGGTCATTTCCGTGCAGATCAACTATGCCGTTGGAGTTGATGGACTCACTTTATCTTCCAAGTCTTCCACTGTTATCGTATTAGATGGCCTTAAGCCATATTTATTGTAATAAGTTCTCTTTTGAGACATCCGATGTAATAAGTGTGTGATTGCTACTCTGTTATAAATCCTTCGAGTACTGTGTGTGTCAGCATTACCGATCCAGGGATGACACTGAAGCACAGAGACTTGATCGTTTGAGGTCGAGTCGCTACAAAGATGGTATCGGAGCACACGCTGAGTGTAGGACACGACCACTAAGCTAAAGCCCTAGATCACAATTCTCTTCTCATTTCTGACTCCTCTCCATTTTCCACTCTTTAGGATGGCGGACGCAAGGAACAAGTTTGCACAACCGGATGAAGACGCACCTTTTGGACGACACTTGAAGAAAGTCACTAGGTACTTGAACATAGGAATACCAGGCTTCACTGGGACTTATAACACCACTTTACCTGAAGAGGAGCGATGGATGATTCAAGTTCAAGCTCCAGGAAGGACCTTCACGCCAATCACTAAACCTATAGAATTTTCCTTCGACGCACCAATCTGGAGTTTAGGAAAGAGTATGGTAGCTCACAGCACCATGGGACGCATTGGAGAAGTATATCACAAGGATCTTAAGGACACTATCTACCAGATATGTGGGCGCCGAGACGAGCAATGGGAGATGATCAGCACCAGGAAGGATAGATCAATTGCAGCTTTCATCCAGGAACTACACCAACACATTCGACGCCAGGAGAATCATATTTGCGCGGACATGATAGATTTGAAGAAGGCGAAGACAAGGATCATCAAGCTGGAAGAAGAACTTAAGTCTACACGCGATGGATATGAGGAGGAAATTGCGACACTACTGGAGAAGAATGACGACCTCATTAAGAAGATCGGAATATTCATGGGAGACCCCACTCTAGTAAAATAAGATCAAGAACCCAAGGAGATTCGTCTGGAGGACTACACCATCATCGACGACACCGACTCCGACCCTAGTGATGATGACTTTGAGGACGAAGCTGGAGCAGATATCATGGAGTCTTCCATCGATCAAAATTTCTAGATGACCACCCAATGATTAGTAGTATTCCCCCATGTATTTAGTAGTAGTTGAGCACTTTTTCGATAGTTCTCGACCGCTTGTATGCCCTTGCTTGATTGATTGAGTGAATTGATTGTGTTTGTCTCATGTGCATATGGGTAGTGCCTTCTCATTAGACCTCATTCTATTCTAATCTCTTCCATCTAAACCCATCAGATGCCTTCGAGACGTGACCCCGGATTTGCCTTCCCACCGGAGCTCACTTAGTTGATCCAGCAACAGAACACCTTGATGCAGTTGCTAGTTCAGAACCAGGGCAACAACAACATCAACAACAACAACAACCCGCCGCTAGTGGACAACCTAGCCCGTTTTCTAAGGTTACAGCCGCCGGTGTTTTCCAGTAGCACTGAGCCTATAGTTGCTGATGATTGGCTATGCCGTATTGGAAGGGAGTTGACCACCGCAGGTTGCACAGATGCTAAGAAGGTGCGCTTTGCCGCACATCAATTGGATGGACCAGCAGCCTCATGGTGGGAGAGTTACACGGCCACTTTCCCCATAGCCAACGTCACTTGGGACCAGTTTCAGCATGCTTTTCGCACAGCCCATGTCTCAACCGGAGCCATGAATCTGAAGAAGCGTGAGTTTTGCAACTTATGCCAGGGGAACCGTACTGTGGCTCAATACGTGGATGAGTTTAGCAAGCTATCTCGCTATGCCCCTGACGATGTGGCCACAGATGCCGCGAAGCAAGAGAAGTTTATGGAAGGGCTGAATGATGAGATGAGTATGCAGTTGATGGTAGCAACCTTCAACAACTACCAGGAGTTGGTAGATAAGTCTCTTATGATTGAAGGGAAGCAGCAGCAGATTGAGAGCCGTAAGAGGAAGTATGGACAAGGGAGGTATAGCTTAGGAGCTCAGCAGAAGCCTCACCTAACCCCGAACTCGGGAGGACTTGTTCATAACCATGGAGGTCATAACCACACCGGAGGAGGATCTCATAACCACAATGGTACTAAGAATTGGAATGGGAACGGAGCCAATAACAATCAGAACCGCCCCAATCCAGCCACACCCGCCAAAAGGGATCTAAGTCACGTTACTTGCTTCAAGTGCGGGAAGACTGGACACTATGCCACGGAGTGCCCTGAAGGAAAGAATGGAAATAGAAATGGGAGCGTTGGGAAGAAGCCCAATCCATTCAACAAAGGACAAGTGAACCACGTTAACGTGGAGGAGGTTGAAGAGCAGCCGGACGCGGTAATAGGTAAGTTTTTGGTTAAGTTATTTACCACTCTTGTTCTTTTTGATACTGGTGCATCACATTCATACATAACAAGGGGATTCGTGGATAAGTTTAAACTACCAACCCAAACCCTTAGGACCCCTCTCTTAGTGAGTTCACCCGGAGCAGAGTATATGGCTAGTCGATGGTGCGACCAGATACCCCTAACCATTGGCACCCATGTTTTTCCGCCCGACCTAATTATCCTGGAGTCACAAGGATTGGATGTGATATTAGGCATGGACTGGATGTCAAAGTATGGAGGAAGTATTGACTGGGCTAGTAAGTCGATTTATCTCACCACCCCGGAGGGAAAAAGGATTAGTATGTATCTAGGCATGTGCCTAGGAGGAGCCAAGTGAATACCCTCATGGGAGTTGTTCAGGAGGAACTACCTGTAGTGAGGGATTACCCGGATGTTTTCCCAGAGGAATTACCAGGCATGCCACCAGATCGAGACATCGAGTTTTTGATAGAGCTATTGCCAGGGATAGGGCCAATATCCAAGAGACCCTATCGAATGCCCGCGAATGATCTGGAAGAGATTACGAAATAGATCAAGAAGTTATTGGAGAAAGGTTACATTCGAAGAAGTTCATCACCTTGGGGAGCCCCAGTGCTTTTGGTTGAGAAGAAGGATAAATCCCTAAGAATGGTTGTTGATTATCGGGCCTTGAATGAAGTGACGATCAAGAACAAGTACCCACTGCCGATGATCAATGATCTGTTTGACTAGCTGCAAGGAGCTAAGGTGTTTTCGAAGATCGATTTGCGATCGGGATACCATCAGTTGAAGATTCGAGAGAAAGATATACCAAACAAATATTCACCACGCGTTATGGATTATATGAGTATACGGTCATGTCATTTGGACTGACCAACGCCCCTGCCTATTTCATGAGCATGATGAACAAGGTGTTCATGGAATATTTGGACAAGTTTGTTGTGGTGTTTATTGATGATATTATGGTATACTCGAAGAATCAAGAGGAGCACAAGGAGCATTTGCGTTTAGTTCTCGAGAAACTCAGGGAACACCAGTTTTATGCCAAGTTCAGCAAATGCGAGTTTTGGTTGGAGGAAGTCGGATTCCTTGGACATGTTATATTAGGAGAAGGTATAGCAGTAGACCCCGGCAAGGTTCAGTCAGTCACTGAATGGTTAGCACCCACTTCAGTTAGCGAAATCCGCAGTTTTCTTGGACTCGCAGGATACAATCAGAGATTCATTGAGAATTTTTCCAAGATTGCGAAGCCAATGATGGAGTTATTGAAGAAGGATACCGAGTTTAAATGGACGGAAGATTGCGAGGCAAGTTTCCAGGAGTTGAAGAAACGTTTGATAACAGCCCCAGTGCTGACGCTGCCAGATATACATAAGGATTTCCAAGTGTATTGTGACGCCTCTCGCTTGGGACTTGGATGTATGCTTATGCAGGACGGAAGAGTTGGTTCGTATGCCTCGCGACAACTAAAACTTCACGAGTTGAATTATGCCACGCATGATTTGGAGTTAGCAGCCGTAGTGCATGCATTGAAGACTTGGAGACATTACCTTATTGGAAACCATTGTGATGTGTACACAGATCATAAGAGTTTGAAGTACATCTTCACACAAAAGGAACTAAACCTTAGGCAGAGGAGATGGTTGGAGCTTATAAAGGATTATGACATGAAGCTGCACTATCATCCAGGAAAGGCCAATGTCGTAGCAGATGCTTTGAGCCGGAAGAGTTATGCTAATGTCCTTGAAGGTAAGGGATTGCCGAAGGAGTTAGCAGAGGATATCATTGAACTTTGATTGGAGATTGTTCCAAGAGGTTTTGTTGCAACAATGGAGGTTCAGTCCACATTGTTGGGCAAGATTCGAGAAGCTCAGAAGGACGACAAAGAGATTGTCGAGATAAAGGAGCAAATGAGCAAAGGAAAGGCTAAAGGTTTTCGTGAACATGAGCACAACACCTTATGGTTTGAGGACCGAGTTTATGTGCCCAATGACACAGAGATCGGGAAGTTAATACTACAGGAGGCCCATGACTCACCATACTCGATACACCCCAGAAACACCAAGATGTATCTGGATTTGAAGGAATGTTTCTGGTCGACAGGGATGAAGAAGGATATTGCCAAGTACGTAGCCGTATGTGATGTATGTCAGAGAGTGAAGGCAGAGCATCAAAAGCCGGCAGGATTGTTACAGCCTATGCCGATACTCGAATGGAAGTGGGATAAACTTGGCATGGACTTTATCACCGGATTGCCCAGGACCAAATCAGGATATGATTCCATATGGGTAGTAGTTGATCGCTTGACCAAAGTGGCTCACTTTATCCCAATGAAAACCACTTATACAAGTGCGAAGTTGGCCAAGATATATATGTCCAGGATCGTACATCTGCATGGAGTTCCGAGGACCATCGTATCAGATAGAGGAACACAGTTTACTTCAAGGTTTTGGCATCAGTTACACTAGACTTTGGGAACGAGATTGGAGTTTAGTACAGCATTTCACCCGCAGATGGATGGACAGACCGAGAGAGTCAATCAGATACTGGAGGACATGTTGAGAGCCTGTGCACTAGATTATGGATCTAGTTGGGATGACAATTTGCCTTACGCAGAGTTCTCATACAACAATAGCTACCAAGCCAGTTTGAAGATGGCATTGTTCGAAGCCCTGTATGGACGAAGGTGCAGAACGCCGTTGATGTGGGATGAAGTAGGAGACCTACAGTTGTTTGGACCAGACTTGATCAAGGAGTCTGAAGAGAAAGTTAAGCTGATTCGTGATAGATTGAAGATTGCTCAGTCCAGGCAGAAGAGTTATGCAGACTCAAAACGCAAGGAGGTAACCTATGAAATTGGAGATAGAGCATATCTGCGAGTATCGCCTTTGCGAGGAGTGAAACATTTTGGAGTTAAAGGAAAGTTAGCCCCGAGATTTGTAGGACCGTATCGTGTTTTGGAATGGATGGGAGAAGTTTCCTACAAGTTGGAGTTACCTGAGGGACTGTCAGGAGTTCATGACGTGTTCCATGTTTCGCAGTTGAAGAAGTGTCATGCTGAGATGGCCGATATACCGTTAAGAGATACAGTACCCTTGGAGGTGATTAAGTTGGACAGTGATTTGACTTATGAGGAAAAGCCAGTTAAGATTCTTGAGTTTGCCAGCCGAGTCACCCGCAACAAGGTTATCATGTTTTACAAAGTTCAGTGGAGTCACCATACCGAGGTTGAAGCCACCTGGGAACGAGAGGATGATCTATGCAAAGACCACCCACACCTATTTTCTAGCCAACCCGAATCTCGAGGTCGAGATTCATCTTAAGGGGGGTAGGTTTGTAACATCCCAAATTTTCAATTTGGAATGTTATACATAGATCATTCATGCATATCATATTTTATTGCATTTTCGTTCCGCAATCCTCGAAATCCTAAGCAACCCAAGGACCCTCGGACATATTTGGGGATTTCCCGGTTTTCATATTTGGTTTTTATCAAATAATGAAACAAGGATTTTTGATTTTGATTATTTTTCTCTCTGAAAAATATTTCATAATAAAATATATGAGAGGAGATAATATGACTTCTCCAAAATAACTGAAATATTGGAGGAAAAATATTAAAATCATTTATTAGATTTTATTTGCATTAGAAAAATTGCACGTTTTCAAAATTGCATTTTACGGCCAAGAAAATGTTCATCTCGTTCTAAATATTCTATTTAGACGGCGAAAAATTGTTTTGGCATTTTTAGATTTTATTTTATTTTCTAGGATTTATTTTCTGTTCGGCAGAATTATTTTTTTTTTAAAAAACTTTCAAGCGCCGACTGGGCCGAAACCCAGCCGGGCCGACCCAACCGCCCCGCGCCACCGCCTTCCCTCGCGCGCGCGCCGCCGCCGACTCGGACGAGGAGTCCGGCCGGGACTCCTCCTCGCCGTCGACTTGGCCCCTCCTCCAAGTCGCCGACCCCCCCTTATATACTCCC
>NC_041386.1:215956443-216033725 GCF_002162155.2 Triticum dicoccoides | reverse complement strand
TGCACCGCCGCCGCTGCCGCCCCTCGCCGCGCCACCCCGCCCCGCCGCCCCACTAGCCCGACGCACCACGGCCCGAGCCCTGCCTCGTCAAAGAGGTACCGCGCCGATCCGTCGCCGCCGGTTTTTTTAAAACCGTCCGGTTTTTTTAAAACCGTCCGGTTTTTTTAGAACCCTAGTTCGTTTTTAGATCGGTTCGCCGGTTTTTCCCGATTCTTCTATTTAGCGGATGTTCGTCCATACATTTGTTTTAACGAATGGTTTTCACCCGTTAGTTACAGCTAATGAAAGCTCGTTCGTTAGTCTGTTCGTCAGTTTTCTTTTTATCGGATTTTTCCGCAATTATTCTTGATCGCGATTTCTGATCCGATTTTCATTTCGGTTTATCTTTTCGCTCGTTAGTCAGAATCAGGCGATTCAAACACCTAGATCTTCATCTCGAGACCCTCTTTCTGCTTAACCAACTTGAGCAAGATTTTGGTACTGTAAAATTTGACCTTAGTTCAGATTAGAAAACGGATCTTGTTTCTTTCGCCGTTTGAGTTTCGTTGCTCCATTTGGTTTGATTCTTTTTGCAAACCGGAGTTCTTAAGTTGAACTTTTCGGTTAGATCTTCTTATTTGAGTTTTAACCGTGCTCCTTCGATTGTTGATTATGTATGCTATTGTTTGTTTGCGATAGAATTCTCAGAGTGCGAAGCATGTTATGTGGAGTCTCTAGGTTACGCGGATCGTCAGCAAGGCAAGTAACACTTTGATCATATCCCTTTATCACCCAGTTTTTATGCATTAGTTCCAATCCTCAAACATTGCATGATTAGGATGTCATTAACTTGTGGGTTGGGAAGTAGTTGATGAGGTAGAACCTATTGCCCTGTTACATTCAAACCCTGGGAGTTACTTCTACGCGTTGCTTATATTGCTATGCTACGCTCGTAGACGTGGTTTGGATGAGTGAAATCCATGACAGATGTGAGATTGTTAATTAATGGTTTAACTTAAGGTGGCAACTTAAATACACATCTGGGTGGATTGAGGCACCTGAAGTACCTAGTGTTGCCTGTATTTTTGGAAATCCCGGAGTACCCGTGTGATCTTTCTATGGACCGCCACCCAGGCTCAAAGGGAACTGAGATTATTCATGCTAGAAACTTTCGTGTGCAACCACAATCTATTATTGGCTCTAGCATAGTTGTGTAAGTTATGTGAAGCTCTTGAAGAGGTAAATCAGCAGGTAGTGGGTTTGTAGGTTTGGTATGGTCTACCCGGAGTAGAGAGTTAATGTTTCTGAAAGACCGTGTCTCGGTCATCTGTTTCTCAAACACCATATAGTGCAAGAAATCCAACGGAGGCGATCGAGTCTTGTGGGTAAAAGTGCGCAAACCTCTGCAGAGTGTATAAACTAATCATGGTTAGCCGTGTCCCCGGTTATGGACATGCTTGAGTATCTAGTACTTGGAGTATCTTAAGTATCTCATCACTCTTAATTAATATTGTTGGGTTGTTAATCACTTTAATTGGGATTGAGTTGGAGGAACCTTCTCAATGATGTTTCAACTACCATGATAGTAAATTTGAAATCTATTCCTTTGTTGTAGGGAATAATTGGCTTTTCGCAAAACTGTAACCATAGAGCTTTCCATCAGCCAAATATGCATGTAGTGATAGCATTATTCTGTTCTTGCTCTACTGTGTTACTTTGCCAACATATTCCATGTCCTGACCCGTTTTCGGGCTGCAACATATTATGTTGCAGACTTTTCAGACGAGGAGTAAGGTTCGTTAGGTCATTTTCGTGTAGCTTAGCTATGCCATTGGAGTTGATGGACTCACTTTATCTTCCAAGCCTTCCGCTGTTATCGTATTAGATGGCCTTAAGCCATATTTATCGTAATAAGTTCTCTTTTGAGACATCCGATGTAATAAGTGTGTGATTGCTACTCTGTTATAAATCCTTTGAGTACTGTGTGTGTCGGTATTACCGATCCAGGGATGACACTGAAGCACAGAGACTTGATAGTTTGAGGTCGGGTCGCTACAGTAGTAGATTGAAATAATAGATCGCAAATAAAAAAAAGTGCGGCAAAGTATTTTTGTATTTTTGGTTTAATAGAGCTGAATAAAAATGCAAAGGAAAATTAGATCGCAAGTAAATATATGAGAAAAAAGACCCGGGGGTCATAGGTTTCACTAGTGGCTTCTCTCGAGAAAGATTGCAAACGATGTGTAAACAAATTACTATTGGGCAATTGATAGAACCTCAAATAATTATGACGATATCCAGGCCATGATCATTACATAGGCATCACATCCAAGATTAGTAGACCGAGTCCTGCCCGCATCTACTACTATTACTCCACACACCGACCGCTATCCAGCATGCATCTAGTGTATTAAGTTCATGGAAAAACAGAGTGATGCAATAAGAATGATGACATGATGTAGACAAGATCTATCTATGTAGAGATAGAACCCATCGTTTTATCCTTAGTAGCAACGATACATACGTGTCGGTTCCCTTTCTGTCACTGGGATCAAGCACCGTAAGATCGAACCCACTACTGGGCACCTCTTCCCATTGCAAGATAAATAGATCAAGTTGGCCAAACAAAACCAAAATATCGGAGAAGAAATACGAGGCTATAAGAGATCAAGCATATAAGAGATCAAAGATACTCAAATAGCTTTCATGGATATAAAAAGATATGACTCATCATAAACTCAAAGCTCATCAGATCCCAACAAACACACCGCAAAAAGAGTTACATCATATGGATCTCCAAGAGACCATTGTATTGAGAATCAAGAGAGAGAGATGAAGCCATCTTGCTACTAACTACAAACCCGAAGGTCTACAAAGAACTACTCACGCATCATTGGAGAGGCACCAATGGAGCTGGTGAACCCCATCCGAGATGGTGTCTAGATTGGATCTGGTGGTTCTGGACACTGCAGTGGCTGGATGAATATTTCGTCAACGCTTCTAGGGTTATGGTATTTTTGGGGTATTTATAGAGCAAAGAGGCGGTCTGGGGGCACCAGGGCGCGCCTGGGCCTCCTCTCGCGTCCTAGTGGGTTGTCCCCTCCTCGGGACTCCCCCCAGGTGCAACCAGGGCCTAACATGTTCCTTCTGGTCCATAAAAATGTCCGTAAAGTTTCGTGGCATTTGGACTTTGTCTGATATTGATTTTCTGTGATGTAAAAAATGCGGGAAAAACAGGAACTGGCACTTGGCACTATGTCAATAGGTTAGTACCAAAAAATAGTATAAAATGACTATAAAATGATTATAAAACATCCAAGATTGACAATATAATAGCATGGAACAATCAAAAATTATAGATATGTTTGAGATGTATCTGCATCCCCAAGCTTAACTCCTACTCGTCCTCGAGTAGGTAAGTGATAAAAACCAAAATTTTGATGTGGAGTGTTGTTTAACATGTCATATCATATTCTTTTCTTTATAGCATGGACATTTGGACTTTTTATGTGATTCAAAGTAATAGTCTAGTTTTGACATAATAATTTAGATACTCAAGCATATCAATAAGCAACCATGTCTTCCAAAATATCAATGCTAAAATAATTTATCCCTAGCCCATCATGCTCAAACATTGATCCATTCATGAAACACACTCGAATATTATCTACACCCAATACTTAAGTACGATCATATTGCCTCCTAGTTGGCGCTTTTTATAAGAGAAGATGAAGACTCAAATTCAAAATAAAAATTGCATAAAGTAAAAGAAAGGCCCTTCGCAGAGGGAAGTAGGGATTTGTAGAGGTGCCAGATCTCAAAGCAAAAAACTTAGAGATAAAAACATTTTGGGAGGTGTATCCATCCCACCAACGAAAATGACTTAGAGTTCCCAATACTTTCCATGCAAATATATATCATAGGCAGTTCCCAAACAAAAAATAAAGTTTATTCCTTTTCCACCATAACTTTCACTTTCCATGGCTAACCGTATCCATGGGTGCCCTCCATACCAACACTTTCCAAGGAATTTATTATTTGAGAACATAAAATAAATTCATTTTTTTGCATTTCGGGACTGGGCATCCCCAATACCTTTGCCTTACTCTCGTGCAATGACAAGTGAATAAACACTCATCTTGAGAATAACACATCTAGCATGGAAAATATTAGCCACCCCTCACCGCTCCGCGAGCGAAAAAAACACACAAAAGAGAAGTTTATTTTGAAAATTAGAGATGGCACAAGCAAATTTTCTTAGAACAACAAAATAATACCGCATATAGGTAGATATAGTGGACTCATGTGGCAAAACTAGGTTAAAGGATTTTGGATGCACAAGTAGCGATCATATTAGTGCAAAATGAAGGCTAGCAAAAGATTAGGAAGCGACCAACTAAGAAATAGATAATATCATAAGCAAGCATTAAGCATAATTAACACCGAATAATGCACCATAAGTAGGATATAATTTTCATTGCATGATTATTGACTTTCATACTTCAATAGGGAATCACAAACCTTAACACCAATATTCTTACTAAAGCACAATTACTCATCAACATAACTCACATATCACATCATCATATCTCAAAACTATTACTAAGAATCAAGTTTATTTTATCCAATGATCTTCATGACATTTTTTCTTTATCCTTCTTGGATATCTATCACTTTGGGACTAATTTTCATGTGTTGCTTTTAATAAGCTCAAACAAATATAAGTGAAGATCATGAGTATAACAAATTTTCTTTCAAAATAATTTAAGTGAAGCAAGAGATAATTTCTTCAAAATTTTACTAACTCTCAAATAAATATAAGTGAAGCACGAGAGCATTTCTTCAAAAATACTAAGCACACCATGCTCAAAAAGATATAAGTGAAGCACTAGAGCAAGTCCTAGCTCATAAAAGATTTAAGTGAAGCATAGAGAGCAATTCTAACAAGTCATGAAATAATTTGGGCTCTCTCAAATAGGTGTGTCCAGCAAGGATTGATGACTTAAAACACAAAATAAAACAAGCAAAGACTCATATCATACAAGACGCTATAAGCAAAACACATATCATGTGACGAATAAAAATATAGTTTCAAGTAAAATACCGATGATCATTGGAAGAAAGCGGGGATGCCACTCGGGGGCATCCCCAAGCTTAGTTGGTTGCTCATTTTTGGATAATAGCTTGTGTCGGGGCATCCGCAAGCTTAGGCTCTTCCATCCTTCCTTCATCCATCGTAAGATAACCCAAAACTTGATAACTTGAATTACACAAAACTCAACAAAACCTTCGTGAGATCCGTTAGTATAAGAATAATAAATCACTACAATAAGTACTGTATCAAACCAATTCATATTTTGTTTTTGTATTATATCTACTGTATTCCAACTTTTCTATGGCAAAAACTCATCAAAGAAAACCATAGAGCCATCAAAATAACCACGCAACACAAAGAAAACAGAGTCAAAACAGAACAGTCTGTAGTCAGCTGACTATTTCAAATATTTCTATAACTCCAAAAATTCTGAAAAATTAGGAAGACCTGAAAAATTTGTATATTGATCTTCTTCATTTGGAATGGTTATTTTATCGCTCTCTGGTAAAAAAATGAAAATTAATTTCGTGAGCGTAAAATTTTCTGTTTTTCAGCAAGATCAAACAACTATCACCCAAGAAGATCCTAAAGGCTTTACTTGGCACATACACTAATTAAAACATAAAAAAACACAATCATAACAGTAGCATAATTGTGCTAACACACAAAAACAGGAAGCAAAAAGCAAAAATAATATTTATTCATTGGGTTGCCTCCCAACAAGCGCTATAGTTTTACGCCCTTAGCTAGGCATGAAGTAAGGATCTAAGTTTTGTCATCCTTGTTCCTTGGAAGGAAAAGGGAAAATTTTCTATCAATGACATTTAATTTTCTATCTTGTGAAGCACATGGCCATTGATAGCGGAAGAAAGATTAATCATGTTGCGAAAATTCATATCTAAACTAGCCTTCATCTCTTTAATTATTTCATTTTGATAAAAGCACATAAGAGTAGTTGATTCAATATTTTCTCCTTTAGGGTGCCCAAATATGGCTTTCATCTTTTCATAAGTATCAACGACATCCCCTTCACGAAAATTGTTTTCAAATATAGAATCTAAAACTTGCTTGTAGGAAGAAGGTAAACCATCATAAAAACTTTTCAAGTATATCTCTATCTGATATTGAGGCACATAACTAGCTCAAATTCTCAACAACCTATTCCAAAGATCTTTCAAAGATTCATCAAGTAAATAACGAAAAAATCCGGGATCATCTTCATCACAATGGTTAACATTTTCCTTAACAACCCTGGTAGATCCTTCCATAGCAACATTGTTTATGAGCTTAAAGAGGACAAAGGGGCTATCCAAAGCATTAAGACTAGGGAGAAAACCCTTAGCTCTTTTGAGATCGCACATGGCGAGAAAACAACAATTGAAAAAAGAGGGGTGAATAAAACGACAAATTTTTTAAAAGTAGGGGAGAGGAAAACGAGAGGGAAATGGCAAATAATGTAAATTGCAAGGAGATGAGATTTCGAATTAGGAACCTGGTATATGTTGAAGATCCTCCCTGGCAATGGCGCCAGAAATTCCTTTTGATTGCTCCCTGACTATAGCACCAGAAAACTCTTGTCTGCTAGGACTACGTTGGTATTTACCCAAAGAGGAAGGGATGATGTAGCACAGCGAAGGTAGGAATTTCCCTCAATGATGAAACCAAGGTTATCGAACGAGTAGGACAACCAAGCAACACAACGTAAACAACACCTGCACACAAGTAACAACACCTGCACACAAATAACAACACCTTGCAACCCGACGTGTTAAAGGGGTTGTCAATCCCTTTCGGGTAACGATGCCAGAAATTTGTAGTACATTGAAATAATAGATCGCAAATAAAATAAAGTGCAGCAAAGTATTTTTGTATTTTTGGTTTAATAGATCTTGTAAGGCATCTAGTGCCCCTTAGTGATTTTGGTGTATTGAAGACTTATAGGTTAAGGGACTAATGCGTGTTTGAGTGTACATAGGTCTATAAGTCTATGAGGAGCTTGATACTTACAGGAAAAGTCGACCCCTAAAAATGAATATCTTCGACTGAAGATTTTGGTATTCCTGAAGACTTTCATGAAGACTTTGAAAGTGAAGAAATTGGTGTGTCCGTGAAGACTTGATATTCATGCGAGAAATATGAAGCTTGAAGACTTTCGTGTTCATAGTTTTGTTTTTCTCTTTCTTGAGTCATAGGAAACACCGTACTGTTAAAGGGGGTCGAGGAAATACTAAGGAAAAATTTCCATGTGATGCTCAACTCAAATCCTACACCTACCAATCCCTTCAAGTGAAGCCATTGGAAATCTCATACAGTTTAGTCAATTTCTTCAGTGAAAGAAATGAAGTTCTTCTGGTCTCTCAGGAATTTGTCCTGACTGAGGAGTTAGGAATTCGCCAGTGCGGATTGCCTACACAGTGAGGAACATGATAGCCCTGAGGATTTTGCTACTCAAAATTCCGACCGTTGCTGTGCTATGCGCCAGCTGTCCCAAAATATCTATCCACCTAACGGTCATATCATTGAAGGGCATTTATGTCTTATCATGTAGGGCTGCTCCCTAGGCTATAAATAGCCGCCCCCTACAACCACTAGCTGGTTGGCTGCTCCGAGAGAAACTGACACTTGTCATTTGAGAGCAACCCATCCTCTGAGGACTTTGAGCGAAAATCATCAAGTGAGGAAAAAACCAAAACCCAAACACCTACAAACCCCAAGTGATTGAGAATCACTGAAGAGATTGATCCTGAGTGGATCCGACGCTTGTTAACTTTGAAGACTGTGCTTCTTCCAAACGGTTAGGCGTCATGGTCTAGAGCATCCAAGAGGAATTGTGGATCACCGAGTGACCAAGTTTGTGAAGGTTTGGAAGTCGCTTGAAGACTTACCACGAGTGATTGGACGAGGTCTGTGTGACCTTAGTACAAGGAGAATACGGTGAGGACTGGTTGTCTTGGACTAAGTGTCCTTGACTGGGTGTCCGGGACTGTGTGTCCTCGAGTTTAAATACTCAGCCGCTCCAACCAGACGTACAACTGAGACAACAGTTGGAACTGGTCTACCAAATCATTGTCTTCACCGAGCTTACTGGTTCTATTTCCTCAACTCTTTCATTTCCTCATAACTGTGATGTATGTTTGTTCATATCTGTGTTTGAAGACTTTGACTGAAGACTTTCTCAATTTCCTCAGTTCAATTTCTTCAGTCTGTTTATCTTCATCCTAAGTTATCCTGTGATTACGCTTCCTGTACTCTGTGCCTATCTTCATTTCATCATGATGACTATGCTTGTATCCTGTTGTGTTTACTTTTGAGTACTTATTCCGCTGCTAGTAGTTCTTCGCTAAGGAATTTCCTCACCAGCAAATTCCTCAGTGAAGAATTTCATAAAAATCGCCTATTCACCCCCCTCTAGTCGATATAACGCACTTTCAATTGGTATCAGAGCAAGGTACTCCCTTGTTCTGTGTGATTTTGGTTTAACCGCCTGGAGTTTTAGTTATGTCGACCGCAGGTATGATCAAGGTCTCTGCTGGGTGTCCTACCTTTGATGGGACGGACTACCCCTACTGGAAGAATAAGATGTGAATGCATCTTGAAGCAATTGATAACAATCTCTAGTATGTTGTGGAAAATGGTGTTCCCTCAGTCACACTTCTCTGAATGCTGCCGATGTGAAGAGATTCAAGCAACTCGACTCTCAAGCGAAGAATATCATATGTGGCCATCTAAGCAAAGAACAGTATGGCAGAGTGAGTGCTTTGGAAACAGTGAAGCTTATCTGGGACAGGTTGTCCAAAGTGAATGGAGTCTCAACTCAGCGTGACTCTCGAGTTGATGTTCTTCGCAATCTCTTCAACCGCTTCAAAAGACTCGACAATGAAAATGTTCAACAAACCTTTGATCGCCTCACTGACATCTCAAATGAGCTTCAAGCACTTGGTGCCACTGACAACACTGACCATGAGGTGGTGAACAAATTGCTGAGATCGCTTGATTCCTCATTTGACACTCTGGCATTGATGATACAAGAACGTGCTGATTACAAGTCACTTGATCCCGCTGATATTCTCGAGAGACTAAATACTCATGAGTTCCAACTTGCTGAAAAGAGAGATCTCTATGGTTCAAGCTATGGCAGAACACGTGCACTGAAGGCCAAGGCAGTATCTGAGTCCGAAGATGAAGACTCTGGTAGGAGCCTTGGTGTCGGTGTCAAAACTGGCGGATCTCGGGTAGGGGGTCCCGAACTGTGCATCAAGGCCGGATGGTAACAGGAGACAAGGGACATGATGTTTTTACCCAGGTTCGGGCCCTCTCGATGGAGGTAATAACCTACTCCTGCTTGATTAATATTGATGATATGGGTAGTACAAGAGTAGATCTACCACGAGATCAAGGAGGCTAAACCCTAGAAGCTAGCCTATGGTATGATTGTTCTATATGGAGTTGATTGCCTACGGACTACAACCCTCCGGTTTATATAGACACCGGACAGGGTTAGGGTTACATAGAGTCGGTTACAATGGTAGGAGATCTTGAATATCCGCATCGCCAAGCTTGCCTTCCACGCCAAGGAAAGTCCCATCCGGACACGGGACGAAGTCTTCAATCTTGTATCTTCATAGTCCAGGAGTCCAGCTGAAGGTATAGTCCGGCTACCCAAACACCCCCTAATCCAGGACTCCCTCAGTAGCCCCTGAACCAGGCTTCAATGACGATGAGTCCGGCGCGCAAATTGTCTTTGGCATTGCAAGGCGGGTTCCTCCTCCAAGTCCTTCATAGAAGATTGTAAACACCAAGAGTAGTGTCCGGCTCTGCAAAATAAGCTTCCACATATTGCCATAGAGAGAATAATATTAACACAAATCAAATCTGCTGACATATTCCGCAGTGCGTCAACACACTACAGCCAAGTCCTTCACTCGAATCGTTTTCACTTTTCCACCTCAGCGTGTTTTGCGAGGCGGTTTCCTTGGCACGTCTTGTCAAAGCAGAGATCGTGTACCCCCCTTTTACGGGATTCTCATCAATACGGACGTGGGTAACCCAACCGCGCCACTTATCACGGTGGTTGGGAGGCAAGCGAGTTTTACTAGGCAGGTGGGGACGCACAACCGCATCCGCCCATATAAGGGGACAAGGATCCACCTCTTTACCTACGCCTTCTTCCTCCCTTGCCTATCCATCTCCTGCGCACCCGAGCTCCAGCGCCCAAGCCCGCACTTCCCACCTCAACCTTCTCCAGCAATGTCCGAAGCGGGAGGCAAGTGGATGGTCTCCTCCGTCACGGAGGGCAAAGTCAAGAAGCTAAGGAAGGCCGGATACCTATCCAAGGACATCGCGCACCGGCTTCCCGAGGAGGGGCAGCTTCTCCCCACCCCAAGGCCCCATGAGAGGTTAGTATTTCTCCCCCACTTCCTCCGCGGACTGGGTTTTCAACTCCACCCATTTGTCCGGGGGCTCATGTTCTACTACGGCCTGGATTTCCATGATCTGGCTCCGAACTTCATCCTCAACATCTCGGTGTTTATCATCGTGTGCGAGGCTTTTCTCCGCGTCCGCCCCCATTTCGGTCTCTGGCTCAAGACCTTCAACGTCAAGCCCAAGGTGGTGCGCGGCAGCCAGGCAGAGTGCAGAGGCGCCATGGCGGGCAAGATGGCCAACGTCTTATGATTCAAGGGCTCTTTCGTGGAGACCCTAAAGGGATGGCAATCCGGGTGGTTTTATATCACCGAGCCGCGCGATCCGGAATGGACCGCAGCCCCCGAGTTCCGATCCGGACCCCCCACGCGGCTTATGTCCTAGAAAGAGACGGGCCTGTCGTGGGGTGACGAAAAGGAGGTGACCGGATTGCAAACATGCATCCAGTCCCTGGTGAACAAGCCAGTCCGGCTTGTTAATATAATCTAGGTTATGCTCGTCCGCCGGATCCTCCCGTGCCAACAACGGGATTTTAATCTGTGGGAGTTCGACCCGGCGCAGCATCAAACCCTCAGCAGGCTCTTCGACACGACGTACGAAGACGCCTGGAAGATGCTATTCAAGGGCGCCGAGGCTCCCGCATCCGCTTTCGAGGACCGCGGATACAGCTCGTAGCGTCACGCTAGTCAGGTAAGCCATCTACACCTTTTACAGAATGTTAAGATTTTTTCATAGTTTGACTCTATGCGGGATCTAAACTCCCATACCTTTGACAGGCTTGGCGGGCGATATCCGGACCGATTAACTGTCCGGCTCCGCTGCCCGAAGACCCAGCCCCAGCTCTACTAGTGAAGCTGCTGGTTCTGGCGCCTTATGTGGTGCCGGAGAAGAAGGCCAAGAAGAAGAGGACCACAGGGACTCTAAAGAGTGCCCGCAACATGGTGGTGTCGGACTCGTCATTTGACGAGTCCGAGACGCCCTCCTCCTGCGAAAACGAGGAGGAGGAAGAAGAAAACTCTCCCCCCCAGCGGAGGGAGGAGAGAAGAGGAAGGCCGCCCCAACGGGGGAGGCCGAGGGGTCTAGGAAAAGGAAGACCCCTCCGCCGGACTATGCCCCAAACGCCGAAGAGGGCAAAGAGGAGTGGCCAAACAGGGCCAAGCGTCCGGCAAAATCGTAAGTTCAGATATCAGAGTAACTCATGATGTTCCTTTGTTGCACAACTTTCCCTAATGTCGAATGTAATTATGCAGTCCGCCCCGGGCCGAATTCGACGAATCGTCGGGCGGCTCCCTGGACTCATCGGGCGTGAACTCAGTTCCGCCCGCTGTCTCCCCCCGCACTGCGAACGACGCCGAAGTGGCGTTGCGACAAGCTCCGGGGCAGGAGGAGGTGGTCCCGTAGGAGCCGCAAGGCAACGTCCCGGACTCCAGGAGTGAAGGGGATAAGGCTCCCCAGGGCTCTAAGTCCGGCTTTGTGCCGGACACCGCGCCGGAACCAGTTCCGGACTGCGGTAGGCGACCTCCTTCCAAGAGGAGCAAGACTTCTGATCCGGCGGCCTCCGTCCAACCGGAGGTGCCGGACAATATGCTGGAGGTGCTTGACGACGCCTCCATCGACGAGGGGCACCATACTATTATGAGTACGGTGATCCCGAAGGTTCAGTCCGCCAAGAGCGGACTGACTGAAGCTTGCGCTAGCCTTCTAACAGGCTTCGAGGTAAGTAAAAATATGTAAAAAATATTACCACATAGACAGTAGCCCCTGATGCTCTGTTTGGCGTTCGGAAAGAAAAGCCGAATAGAGGATCTATTAAATTTCGCAGGAGTCTAAAAAAAGAGTCAATATGCGTATGCAGGCTTCGCTGCTATCCACCGCCGCACTGACTGCGGAGGTGGGTGTCCTGAAGCAGGACCTCGAGCGGACCGAGCAAGAGCTCGGCCTTGCCAAGCGGCGGCTCGAGGAGGAAGAAGGTAAGAAATACCTTACAGAAAAAGTGCCTATAAAAAGGCTTGATTGTAAAAAGAGTAACAGGATTGTACTGCTTATTGTAGGGGCCACGACTGAGGTGGCGACCCTTAAGAAGGAGCTGTCTGAGGCCGAAAAGAAAACGGCCGCGGAGCGCACCGAGCGAGACAGACTTGGGGCTCAGGTCGGCGAGGTGCAGCATGAGCTTCAGGCTCTCATGAAAAAACATGAGAGTTTGGAGCTGGAGTCGAAGGCGCAAGCATCCGAGCTTGCAACGGCCCTAGAGGCTGCCAAGTCTGCCAAGGCCGAAGCCCAAAAGGCCCTCCAAGAGTTGGAGGAGATGAGGAAGATAGCAGCGGGTAAGGCATTCTTTATGCAAAGCAGAAATATAAAAGTGAACTACCTGTTACTTACCCGAATCCGGAGCTCTCCAGGGGCATTCACAGATCTTCCCCGCAGCGTATCCGATGCCGCCGCATTCTACCAAGCTGAAGAGGGTAGCTCGACGGAGAAGGTGTTCTGGTCTCAGTATTCTGAGGCCGGACACCCTGTGCCCTTGAGCGACCAGCTGAAACAGCTGGTCGAGCTCCACAAGGCGGCCGAGCAGGCCATGAAGGGCTTCATAGTTTGGCTGTGGCCCGGAGAGGCCCTGCCTGGGAGCTATTTTGGGCTGGTGCGGCGGCTGGTGGAGGCCTGTCCGAGGCTCGAGGTCATCAAGCGCTCCGTCTGCATCGAAGGTGCCCGTCGGGCCCTTGCCCGTGCAAAGGTGCACTAGGGTAAGCTAGACGGTGAGAAGCTTGTGAAGGACGGGCCACCACCGGGGAAGGAGCATCGCAAGCCCGAGAACTACTACAAGGATGTTCTTGCAGGTGCCCGCCTTGTGGCGGATGAATGTACCAAGGATGTGATATTTGAATGAACTCGCTCATGTTTATCCTGTGCGCTGGAAACTTGTTCATATGCGCTAAGCAATGCTTATTGAATTTAAATTATTACTTTCTGTGTGGCCGATTATCAAAAATTGAGAGATGGCCAGTCGTCGGCTTCTGCCCCCATGCCACTAGTGCTGGGGTGTTTGGGATAAACCTGAGCGCTCTTTTTCCCATAGTTGGGTCCTTCGAGGGAGGCGCTCAGCACAACGAACCAGGCAATCGGACTATAATGCTTGAACACTCTCACTTAGCCATAGAACTCTATAATTTTAAATTTCGGCGAAGCCCCTAGTTCGGAAGACCGAGTTCGGGGCGCTATCCACGCCTTGGCCGGACAAAGCCAGCTCCTCGCTCGAAGCGGCATAAGCCTTTAAGGACTTGAAAAACCTCTCGAACGGCGACCGGTCTCTCGCCACATCATGACAGTCAGTTTTAGCTTTCTCCACTAAGGTGCTTAACCCAGCTGAACCGGGGCACAATCGCAGTGGTTCTCCTAGTGCTACCTTAGCCGATAAAGCGGAACGTAAGGCACCAAAACATAGGAGCCGGGCAAACCCAACTATTGACCCAAATCATGATTCGGAGCCGATGCATATAGTGCTATAAGTTCGGGGTGCCGCACTTGTGAAAGTGTACGGACTTCTCACACCATTATGAGGGGTACTGAAGCCCCTGGCGTGTTTGCCGTACCATGGTGTACGGGTGCAATCATGTCATTTAATGAACATAAATGTGAAAAGAAGATAATGCACAAAATAGACAAGAAGCTAAGCATTGTTTATAGAGAGGCTATTTATCAAAGCCGAACGATACAGATAGTGCGGTAAGCAAAAGATATTGGACTATTCAGTATGCCCTGCCCAGGGGCAGGTCGCGGAATTGTATTTAAAACAGGTATACCGCTCGTAACAGAGACCAGCTGGGAGTTCCATAATGCGGCATGGCTTGTCTGCCTCCCTGGGTCTTGCATCGTTTGTGCGGCAGTCGAATTGCCGAACAGGTCGTCCGAAGTATGGAGTCCTGAAAGTAAGAAAAAATTAAAAAAAAGAATCCGGCAGCCCCTAGTACGTTTTAAGCCGTATTTTGGGCGTGCCGTTATTATGCCCCTTCCTCTGTGCCCATGGTATTTCAAGGGCACAGTTATGTACGCGAGGTACTGGTTTCACTATGTCACGGAAGCTGGGGTTGGGGCCGCATTGCTACGCTTGCTCAGAGTGTGCCAGGCGGTCCTGCTGTGGGTTACTCCGGGCGCGCTTGGCAGTGTCTGGCTTTTTAATGGCCGGACTGGAGAATTGCCTAAGAAGGCTACTTTGTACCTCCGCTGCGAGAGCCGCCGTATGCTCCTCCGTACGGAGGGAGCGTTCGGTGTTTCTGTTGACCATAATTACTCCTCGAGGGCCTGGCATCTTGAGCTTGAGATATGCGTAGTGCGGCACCGCATTGAACTTTGCGAATGCGGTTCGTCCGAGCAGGGCGTGATAGACACTGCGAAACGGGACTATATCAAAGATTAACTCTTCGCTTCGGAAATTGTCCGGGGATCCGAAGACCACGTCAAGTGTTACTGAGCCTGTACAGTTGGCTTCTACACCTGGTATAATGCCTTTAAAGGTCGTTCTTGTGGGCTTAATCCTTGAGGGATCTATGCCCATTTTCCGCACTGTATCCTGATAAAGCAGTTCAGGCTACTGCCGCCGTCCATGAGGACTCTTGTGAGATGAAATCCGTCGATGATTGGGTCGAGAACCAATGCGGCGAAGCCGCCATGACGGATGCTAGTGGGATGGTCCCTTCGATGAAAAGTGATCGGGCAGGAGGACCATGGGTTGAACTTTGGGGCGACTGGCTCCATCGCGTATACGTCCCGTACAACATGGGGCGAATGTGGGTTGCGTATATCATGTTCACCGTCCGCACTTGTGGGGGGAAAGCCCTTCTGTCCATTGTTGTTCGGCGGCTTGGGCTCCTCGTCGCCGCTGTGCAGCCCCTTGTCTCTGTTTTTGGCCCTTAACTTGCCTGCCTGCTTGAACACCCAACAATCCCTGTTAGTGTGATTGGCTGGCCTTTCGGGGGTGCCATGTATCTGGCACAAGTGATCGAGTATTCGGTCCAAACTGGACGGGCCCTGAGTATTCTTTTTGAATGGCTTTTTCTGCTGACCGGATTTATAGCCTTTGAATCCGGCATTGACTGCCGTGTCTTCATTGCTGTCGCTGCTAACGCGGCGTTTTTGCTTATTCCGACGTGTCCTGCCACTTTTGTCCTTGGTATCCGAATTACCAGGGTTCTTTGATAAGTTGTTACTGCGAGCTAGCCAGCTGTTTCTCCCGCGCAAAAGCGGGTCATGAGTGTCGTGAGGGCTGCCATGGATTTTGGCTTTTCCTGTCCCAGGTGCCTGGCAAGCCACTCGTCGCGGATGTTATGCTTGAAGGCTGCTAGGGCCTCTGCATCTGGACAGTCGACTATCTGGTTTTTCTTTGTTAAGAACCATGTCCAGAATTGTCTGGCCGATTCCTTTGGCTGCTGAATTATGTGGCTTAAGTCGTCGGCATCCGGTGGTCGCATGTAAGTGCCCTGGAAGTTGTCGAGGAATGCGGCTTCCAGGTCCTCCCAAGAACCGATTGAGTCTGCTGGCAAGCTGTTAAGCCAATGCCGGGCCGGTCCTTTAAGTTTGAGCGGGAGGTATTTGATGGCGTGTAGATCATCGCCGCGTGCCATGTGGATGTGAAGGAGATAATCCTCGATCCATACCGCCGGATCTGTTGTGCCATCGTATGATTCGATGTTTACGGGTTTGAAACCCTCTGGGATTTTATGATCCATTACTTCATTCGTGAAGCATAGCGGGTGTGCGGCGCCTTTGTACTGGGCTATATCACGACGCAGCTCGGAAGAGCTATGTCTGTTGTGTTCGGCCCGGCCGAATTTGTTGTATCCGGAGTGAAGATCATTGTCACATGCCGTAGGGCGCCTGCGCGATCCGTAGATCGATCTTGTTTGTCTTGCCTTATCCTCCAGTATGTCTCGCAGGTCGGGCGCATTTTCCCGTGCCTTAGTTGAGCGGCGTCGGGGCATGGCTTGGGTGGAGGGCCGAGATGCCTCTCTGTCGCGGCCGCGAGGTGGCCGGTCTGCCATGTCATGCGCTGGTGATGTAGGTGCTTCCTCCTCTGATCGGGGTAGCGGCCTGCGCTTCGGGTAACTCTTGGAGGGGCCTTCGAGTTCATACTCTTCAGCCGCAAGGACTTCAGTCCATCTGTCAGCTAGCAAATTTTGGGCAGCTCTAAGCTATTCCTACTTTTTCTTGAGGCTGCTTGTTGTGGATAAAAGCCTGCGTTTAAAACGCTCTTGTTCGGCGGGGTCTGATGGTATGACGAATTCGTCGTCATCGAGGCTTGCCTCGTCTTCGGAGGGAGCCATATAGTTATCATCCTCGACCTCTCGGTCTGCCACTCTCTCATGAGGGCTGGCTTCTCCATCTTCCTGTGCCGAATCTTGCTGAGGTGGGTGTTCTTCGGCGCTATCCGGGGTAGTATTATCTCCCGTGCCGGAATCATCGTTTTTGCTTTGGCGGGATTTAGAGCGGCGCCTCTGACGCCGGCGCTTTGGCTGTTTCATGGGGGCGTCATCCCCCACTGTTCCATCGCCATCTCCATCTTTTGGAGTATCCACCATATATATGTCATATGACGAGGTGGCCTTCCAGCGCCCTACAGGTGCTGGTTCCTGTTCATCTCCTACATCATCGTCCATGCCGTCGATGTCTTCGGAGCTGAAGTCAAGCATGTCGGTTAGATCGTCGACAGTGGCTACAAAGTGGGTGGTGGGTGGGCTTTGAATTTCCTTATCGTCCGTATCCCACCCTCGCTGACCGTAGTCCGGCCAGGGCTCTCCTGATAAAGAGAGAGACTTAAGAGAATTCAGGATGTCGCCAAAGGGCGAATGCTGAAAGATGTCTGCGGCGGTGAACTCCATTATCGGCGCCCAATCGGATTCGATTGGCAGGGGCGCGGGGGGATCGGAGTCCGGGGAGGAGTCCAGATCCTCGGAGTCACGGGCCATGCAGAGTGCGGGGCTAGCGTTCGGCTCGATCGCTTTCGGGATCGCAGCCCCTGAGGTGACGTCCAACCGCTCATCCTCGATTGGCGCAATAGGCTCCAAGTTAGGGGTTGAAACCGATGCGTGTGCGGCCTCCAGGACACTATCCGGGGGCAGAGCTAGATCATGCCCCTCGAGATAGTGCGGCACGCTTGGCCGTGGCTCGAACCCGTCGAAGATCAAGTCTCCGCGGATGTCATCCGTGTAGTTTAAGCTTCCAAACCTGACTTGATGGCCAGGGGCGTAGCTTTCGATCTGCTCCAGGTGGCCGAGCGAATTGGCCCGCAGAGCGAAGCCGCCGAAGATGAAGATCTGTCCGGGGAGAAAAGTCTCACCAGGGACGGCATCGTTGTTGATGATCAAAGGAGCCATCGAGCCTAAAGGCGGCGACACAGAGGAACTCTCAATGAAAGCACCAATGTCGGTGTCAAAACCGGCGGATCTCGGGTAGGGGGTCCCGAACTGTGCGTCAAGGCCGGATGGTAACAGGAGACAAGGGACACGATGTTTTTACCCAAGTTTGGGCCCTCTCGATGGAGGTAATACCCTACTCCTGCTTGATTAATATTGATGATATGGGTAGTACAAGAGTAGATCTACCACGAGATCAAGGAGGCTAAACCCTAGAAGCTAGCCTATGGTATGATTGTTCTATATGGAGTTGATTGCCTACGGACTACAACCCTCCGGTTTATATAGACACCGGACAGGGTTAGGGTTACATAGAGTCGGTTACAATGGTAGGAGATCTTGAATATCCGCATCGCCAAGCTTGCCTTCCACGCCAAGGAAAGTCCCATCCGGACACGAGACGAAGTCTTCAATCTTGTATCTTCATAGTCCAGGAGTCCGGCTGAAGGTATAGTCCGGCTACCCGAACACCCCCTAATCCAGGACTCCCTCACTTGGTGATCCTGAAGAACTGAGCCATGATCTGGCTCTGCTCGTGAAGAAGTTCCAAAAATTCTCAAGACGTGGTCACCTTGGAAGATCCTCAAGGAGCAATGATTCCTCATCCAGTGACTACAAGAAGAGGCTCTATCACAAGTGCAAGAAACCTGGACATTTCATTCAAGATTGTCCTTAGTGGGAAAAGGAATCAAAGAAGAAGAAATACAAGGATTACAGTTCTGATGATGCAAAGAAAAAGAAGAAATCCACAAAATCCTCATCATCAAAATCCTCAAAGCCTTCATATCACAAGAAGAGCAGCTCCAAGAAGGCCAGGGCATTCATTGGCAAGGAAATGGACTCTGAGGCTGAATCTGAAGAAAATGAGGAAGAGGAGTCATCTGAGGAGTTTGAATCCGGAGTGGCGAGCCTAGCTCTTGCTACTGCATTCGTCAGCAAGTCTATCTTCAACACTGAAGAAAATGACCTCACCAACAAGGCTGATGAAGGCGATGATGACTACGCTCCCACCTATTGCTTCATGGCAAAGGGTGCCAAGGTACTCAAATATACCTCCTCTGAATCAAGTGAGAATGAATCTGATGAAAACCGTAAGCCCAACTATTCTAAACTTGCTAAGATTGCTATGAAACAACAAAGGGCTTTAGAAAAGGTTCAAACCATGCTAAATAAAAGTGATGATATGTTGGGTGAAGAAATGGATCGCACTGAAACTTTGACTGAAAATCTTCAGAGACTTCAGTCCAAGCTTGACAAACTTCAAAGTCATCATAACACTCTCTTATCGGATCATGAGAAGCTTTCTTATGAATTTCTTCAAAGAAAGCAAGACCTTGAGAAGCTAAGAGTGAGTTATGAAGATCTTCAGAAGGAGCACGATTCATTACTTGCTGAACAAATCTGCGCATCTTAGGAAGAATTTGTTCCTCCATGCTTGAAGTGCATTGAACGTGAATCTGCTAATTATTCACCTGAATGTTCAAATGCTGCTAATGTTTCAAATTCTTCACATGCCTCTGCTATCACTAATTCCTCATCTGAGGACATTGCTAGTATCACTGACAATGAGGGCTGAAGGAATTGTACACAACAGGCATGTACAAAAGCCTCAAAGGGCATCAGGCTCTTTGTGATGTGCTTAAAAAGCAGATCCTCAACAGGAACCCTATGAAAGAGGGTATCGCCTTTGAGAGGAAACTCAATGCTGATGGTACATATTGGAAGCCTGAGCAGTACCCCAAAACTACATGGGTTGCTGCAAAGGGACCTCCAGTTGATCCATCTAACTTATCTGGATTTGCATGCGAATCTCCTCATTCTGATGATGAGTCAATTGACTCCAACTATAAGCTATTCAAAAATCAGAATGGTGAAGTATTTGCTAGATATGTTGGCACTAACTGCAGGAACGGCTCCCCTATGCAGAAAATCTGGGTTCCCAAAAGATGTCTTGATAATCTTCAGTTGAATGTCATCATGACGCCACCTGTGAAGAATAGGAAACCCAGATCAAATTCTTCACATGGACCAAATTCCTCATATGGAGCAGAGTCCTCATATGAACATCATCGTGCTAACCCATCTGTTTCGCAGGGAAGATCTAAGGATTATGGATATGTCCATTATTCTTCAAATTATTATGTCCATAAGTCCTCGAAGAATTTCTCTACATACTCTTATGCTTACTCTAACCCCTCTTATGTGAGACGAAATGGACTGGCTTCCATGCCATCCTTTTCGTATGGAGCTCGCAGAATGATGAAGTCTTTGCCACCCCTTCAGATGTGGGTGGTGAAGAAAAAGAACTAATCTCTTCTGCAGAGCTAGGTCTCCAGACGCACCTAATCGTCTGAAGAATTTGCTGGAGACCTGAGCATGCCTGATAGGACGCAAGCTAATCATGAAGAAATGAACTTTCATTTCTCACGTCCTCATATTGCTTTATCAGTTCTCTTGCTTGATGAAATTGATCTGATGAATTGATGTCATATTCTTCACTGATGAAGTATATGAGTTTGTAAGCTGCACTAATTCATCTGCAGGATGATCAACCCAAAGCCACTGAGTGGGTCCTCGATAGTGGATGTACAAACCACATGACTAGTGACAAGAATCTATTGATGGATTCTCCATTATCTCCGTTGCATCTGAAGCATACCATCTTTGCTAACAAAGGCAAAAGTCAGGTATTGGGTCTAGGTAAGGTTGCGATTACAAAGGATCAACACATGGACAAAGTCATGCTTGTTGAGTCCTTAGGATACAACCTTATGTCTGTCTCAATGCTTTGTGATCTTGATATGGTTGTTTTCTTTGGCAAGTACAGTTGTGTTGTGGTTATGGAAGCTGACAATTCCAAAGTCTTCGAAGGCTTTAGGAGAGGAGACCTGTATATTGTTGATTTCTCTACAGGACCACAACCAGCCATGTGCTTACTTGCAAAAGCTTCAGAAGGCTGGCTCTGGCATCGACGACTTGGTCATGCAGGCATGAGGAATTTGCACACGGTTGCGAAGAAGAAGCATGTCATTGGCATCGAGAATGTCAAATTCCTCAAGGATCACCTATGCGGAGCCTGTGAAGCTGGGAAGATGACCAAGGCCAAGCATCCAGCGAAGACTATCATGACCACCACTCGCCCATTTGAATTGCTTCACATGATTCTCTTTGGTCCTAATCATTATTCTGCTATCTCAAATGAAGCATCTCAATATGGCTTTGTTATTGTTGATGATTATTCTCTTTACACATGGGTACACCTTGTTACTTACAAACATGAAGTGCAGGAAGTCTTCAAACGATTTTCCTCAAGGGCTTCAACCAACTTTGGTGTGAAGATCAAGCACATCAGAAGTGACAATGGCACTGAGTTCAAGAATTCGGGTCTTGATGACTATCTTGATGAACTTGGTATCACTCATGAGTTATCTGCTCCTTACACTCCTCAGCAGAACGGCGTCGTGGAGCGCAAGAACAGGACTCTTGCTGAGATGGCTCGCACTATGCTTGATGAATACAAAATGCCTCGTCGTTTCTGGACTGAGGCAATTGATACTGCGTGCCACATCATCAACAGAGTATATCTTCACAAATTCTTCAAAAAGACTGCCTATGAACTCCTCACTGATAAGAAACCCAATGTAAGTTATTTCAAAGTTTTTGGTGCTAAATGTTGGATTAGAGATCTTCATCAGAACTCAAAATTTGCACCGAAAGCACATGAAGGTTTTATGCTTGGTTATGGAAAGGACTCGCACACCTATAGAGTCTTCAACAACGTTCTTCACAAAGTTGTTGAAACTGTAGATGTGCGGTTCAATGAAACTAATGGCTCGCAAAGAGAGCACCTACCTACTGTGATAGATGAACCAGCACCTGAGGAAACTATCAAGTTCAAGGCTACTAAGGATGTCATTCCTACTGAAGAATCTGCTGAAGAATTCATTCCAGAACATGAAGAACGTCGAGCTAATGCACCTGAAGAAAACGGTGCTGAAGAAAACACTGATCAAACTCTTCAACGACAACCAGCTCATCCTCGCATTGCAAAAGAAGTGCAAGTTGAATAGATCATCAATGACATCAAAGCACCAGGTCCTCTCACATGCTCAAAAGCTTCACATTTGTCTAACTTTTGTGGGCAGTATGCTTTTGTCTCTATTACAGAGCCCACTAAGGTAGATGAAGCATTTCTGGAGCCTGAGTGGATTCAGGCCATGCAAGAAGAATTACATCAGTTCGAGCTTAACAATGTCTGGGAACTGGTCAAACGTCCAGATCCTCGCAAGCACAATATCATCGGCACAAAGTGGATCTACCGCAACAAGCAAGATGAAATGGCCTTGTGGTGAGGAATAAGGCACGTCTTGTAGCTCAAGGCTACACATAGGTTGAAGGAATTGATTTCGATGAAACTTTTGCACCTGTTGCTAGACTTGAGGCTATTCGCATATTACTTGCTTATGCTAACCATCATGATATCACACTATATCAAATGGATGTGAAAAATGCATTCCCCAATGGTGTAAGCTTGAGGAAGAAGTGTATGTTGCTCAACCCCCAGGTTTTGAAGATCCAAAGAATCCTGACAAAGTCTTCAGACTCAACAAGGCCCTCTATGGCCTCAAGCAGGCCCCACGGGCTTGGTATGATACTTTGAAGGAACTCTTCATGAAGAAACACTTCAAACCCAGTTCACTCGACCCTACTCTTTTGACTAAATCTTATGATGGTGAACTGTTTGTGTGCCAAGTATATGTTGACGATATTATCTTTGGCTGTACTGACCAACATTATAGTGATGAATTTGCCTATATGATGAGTGAAGAATATCAAATGTCTAGGATGGGAGAGTTGAAATTCTTCTTAGGTCTTCAAATTCGTCAGCAACACAATGGCATATTCATATCTCAGGAGAAATACCTCAAGGATGTACTGAGGAAATTCGGCATGCAAGATTGCAAAGGCGTCAAAATTCCTATGCCCACAAATGGCCATCTGTGCACTGATGAAAATGGTATTGACTTCGATCATAAGGTATACCGCTCCATGATAGGTTCCTTATTATACTTATGTGCATCTGGGCCAGATATAATGCTTAGTGTTTGCATGTGTGCCCGATTTCAAGCTGCACCGAAGGAATCACACCATAAGGCTGTGAAGCATATTCTTCGATATCTAGCTCACACACCAACACTTGGATTATGGTACCCCAAGGGCTCGGCTTTTGATCTTGTTGGATATTCTGACTCTGACTATGCTGGTGATCGTGTGGATCGCAAGTCAACATCTGGTACATGTCATTTCCTCGGACGATCTTTGGTCTGTTGGTCCTCAAAGAAACAGAACTGTGTATCACTATCTACTGCTGAAGCTGAGTACATTGCCGCTGGTTGTTGCTGTGCCCAATTGCTATGGATGAAGCAAACTCTCAAGGACTACGGCGTCAACATGAAGAATGTACCTCTCTTCTGTGACAATGAGAGTGCCATCAAGATTTCTCACAACCCAGTTCAGCACTCGAAGACAAAGCACATTCAGATTCGTCATCATTTTCTTCATGATCATGTGTTGAAGGGCAACATTTCTATTGAGCATGTGAAGACTGAAGAACAGCTAGCCGATATATTCACAAAGCCCTTGGATGAGAAGAGATTTAGCAAGTTGCGGTGTGAGCTAAATATCTTAGAGTCTTCGAATGTTCTTTGAAAAGGACACTCATCCTAACACTTATGCAAAATTGATGACTTAGATGTGCAACACATGAAGAAACGTTTTTCTTCAGTCAATGAAGGATAACACTCTTAGTGTGAAGAAATTAACGAAGAATTTGATTCTCAGAACCCTACGATAATTGTACGCGGTGTCTGAAATCATCATTCTTATACGGTGGGTCACGCCACCACCAAAAGTTGAAATTCCTCAAATTATTCATATTCTTCAACTTTGCATAGTATTCACTGGTTCCGTCGTTTTTCTTCATTGGCTATATATATATATGTGTGTGTGTGTGTGTGTGTGTGTGTGTTTATGTCCTCTACATCATTCACTTATTGCTATTTCTTCAAGTTGGTTTTCTGCTAAGTGAATGTGATTGGACCCTTCCCCTCTATGCTATACTCAACCCAATCTGTTCACAAATTCTTCATGTGCGTTCTATTTGAAACTCGTTCAAAATCTTCACTATGTCCTTGTCAGCTAAAGAAATTGCGAACGGAACTTTAAAACCTATCTTATCGAAATTTTCGGTTTTGCCGCTCAAATCGTTCCGCATCCCTCGATACACTTGTCCACTCACCCACGATCTAACACGATCTCCACCTCTCACTAAGTGGGTGACACATGTCATGCGAATGAGAAGGGTCAAGGGCACGTTCGTCCAATTTCTTCGGGCGAGCAGTTTTTCACTGTGGCTATAAATACCCCTCCTTCCCTTCCTCACTTCTTTTACTCCGCTCGACCTCTCTCTCC
Organism: Triticum dicoccoides; assembly: GCF_002162155.2. NCBI lineage: Eukaryota > Viridiplantae > Streptophyta > Magnoliopsida > Poales > Poaceae > Triticum > Triticum dicoccoides. Next base: position 216,009,356 of record NC_041386.1, on the reverse strand, counting down.
AGCTCGAACTTCTCAAACCCTAGCACCGCCGCTACTTCATCGCCACCGATGATGAAGAGCTTCACTGCCTCGACCTCGTCGCCGATGTACTCGCGCCGACCGCAGACATCTTCACTCCGTCGCCACCGTAGTCGTCTTCCTCCGCCAAGTTAGGGCGTGGAAGATCTGCACAGACGAACTTCACATCTCCTCACTCCAGTTCATCGTGTTCTTCATCTAGGGTAAATAAAAGTTACTTTTACTTCCCTCGTTGATTCAAATGATTATCTACAAAATCTTCAAAAGTGTTTTTCTTCATATCTTCACACACTGAACACCTCACAAGTCATCTGTTCTTGATTTGTTTCTCTAAGCATCATTTTTCTTCAAGATTCCTCAATTGTGTGGATCATCGATCTATACAACTCTGGAACCTAAGACAAAGAACGCTTAGTGAGAATCTTCAAGACTCATCTGGTCAAATTCCTCAAACCTGTTCATTTTGAAAAACCTTCTGAGAACACATATGACCTCTCCAAATTCCTCGCAACTATACTTTGTTCACAGGTACACATGTCAGCTGCTGAATCACTAGGTTCTCATCAACTTAACTCATTTGCAGCGTTCCTCGAAGAAGAGTTGCATACCTCTTCAGAGAATTCGATTGTTCAAATTCCTCACCTAAAGAAAATGGCTGATGGTAAAAGGCCACAGAAGGGAGGAAAGAGGCCTAAGGTAAATACAGCGTTTGAGATCCCTGATGACATATATGCTGGGTACTGCACACCTACTGAGGAAACCAAGAATGAGCGCAAAGTGCGCATTCAGAAGATAGAGAGGAGATGGGCAAGAGAATGGAGGGAGTACAGATATGTCACTCCTAAGTATATGAAGAAATTCGCACTCAATCCTCCATGACCAAGAGCTCCATTGGCACCTGGCCAAATTGCTGATGCCACCAGCCTCAAGCGTGGTGAGGACTATCCTGATGAATGGGCCAAGCGCCATGGCAAGTTGGCTAAGCAAGCCAAAGAAGCAGTGAGGAAATTTAATGAAGACTCTGCTGCTGCTTCTGCTGAGGCCTTTGCTGTCAAGCCAAAGAAGGCTATGTCAAAGAAGCCTGCGTGCAAGCCAAGTGCTTCACCAACAATGCCCTCAAGGCCAAGTTCCTCGGCAATGCCCTCACGGCCAGAATCATCAAAGCCCTCACGGCCAATTCCTCATGCTGCTCCTATTCCTCCAAAGTCCTCAGCTCCTCCGCCAAAGCCTTCAGCTGTTTCGACCAAATCCTCAGCACCTGTGCATCTCGCTTCTTGCCAAAGGACTGTCGGCATCTCCATTGCCTCAGGTGTCTCAGCTAGTTCCTCAGCTGCACCAAGTTCCTCAGCTGGCCCCTCACTGCTCAAGACAAAGGCCACTGCTGGACGAGGTCCACGCCCAAGTCCTCAAAAGAAGCAAGTCGCTTTCCAAGTGCCGTCTGATGAAGACGAAGCTGATGATGATGAACTTGCAGAAATCATCAGAGACAGGCAAGTCAGGGCCGCTAGAGCCAAAGGATCAGAGGTGCCACTGCTTTTGGATCCCAAGCTGATCCTCGACTATATTGATGATTGGCACAAGGACCCTAACACTCCCTTGCCTGACTTCAAACTGACTCCTGGCCAAAGTCACATGCTGACCCACTTCATTCAAGAAGAAAAGTGGAAATTTGAGAAGGCCAGGCAGATCAAGAAAGCGTAGTACAAGAAAGAGCGCTATCTGAAGAAAAATGTTGTCTCTATGACAACTGAAGAACTTGTCACTACTCAGACTGAGATTAAGAAACTCAGTGATGACTTTGAAGCATATCACGCTGATTGGCTTGGAGCCAAGGTTCATTTTGTGAAACTTGTGGATAACTTCACTTCCAATGTTGCAGCCCCAACGCAACAGGAAATTCCTCAGGCTGAAGCATCTGCTCAGCCTACTGAAGAAAATGCCAGCACCGCTGATGACAATCAGGCTGCTAAAGATAATGTGAGTTCCAGGGCTGATGACTGCATTCCAGTCGCTAAAGAAATTGCCAGGGCACCCACTAGTGGTGTGCCTGAAGAAACTGAAGAACTCCGGGCAACTATATCAGTTGTGCCTAAAGAAAATCAACCAGATTCCTCAGCTGCTCCTGCACCAACTTCAACTCCAACCCTTCCATCTGCATCAGATGTGAAGAAGACCAAGGCTGCAGAGCGTGCTGCAGTGAAGAAAAGGAAAGCATCAGTTGCTTCAGATTCTTCAGCTCCGAAGAAAATGAAGCCTATGACAAGTTCATTTGCACATCCGATTGATGCTGTTCCCATCTCAACCAGGCCATCAAAGGACCTTGTTCCTTTTGATGAAGAATATGTGATCCCCAGCGGATCTCATGAAGAAACTCATTCTGCTGCTTCGTCTGAACCATTGGATGAAGAAATTGAAGTGGATGCGATCCCTTCAACACCTATCATCTCCTCGCCTATGCCTCAGTTCACAGCTGAAGAGGCTGGCATTGAAGAAATGGAAGATGAAGATGTGGACATTGGCTGCTCCACACCCGTAGTCAGTGATGAATTCTGGAAAAGTCAGCATCCAAACTCTCCAATGTTCACCCCTCTACAGCAAACTCCTCAGTCCCCCACACAAACTGTTCACATGGGCTCTGAAGAAACTCATCCCACTGCATCTGTCCATGAGGAAATTCCAGCCACTAGCGCTGATGAAACTGCTGCTGCTGAACAACCAACTACGCAGACTGCCACTGAGGAGGAACCAGAAATTCCTCAGCCTGAAGAACCTGCGATTGAGATTCCTGAAGTCGTGATGCAACTCATTGACACTCCTCTGCCGAAGCCAAAGGACCCATTCTCACGCAAGTAAAAGTTCAAGGCTGATGATTTCTTCGGCGAGCACGTATTCTTCGAAGATTACAACCCATATGACTCTGCTCGCATTAGGAAGAGGCGTTTCTGGACTGCTAGTCAAGCCAATTTCTATTCCTCAGTGTTGTTCAACAAGGAGAAGATTTTCTACCATGAGCATATTTCTCACGTGGATATGGAATCTCTGCCGTGCTTCGCACCAGTCCTCAGTGTTCTTCACGATGCTGGGCTGCTCAAGTTTCGCTCTGACATCTGCGATTGGAATGAAGAACTGATTCTTCAATTCTATGCAACGCTGCACATCACCGGAGATGCTGAAGATGTGAATTCATGGGTGCTGGACTGGATGTTTGAAAACACTCACTACACTGCACCAGCCTCTAAACTGCTTCGTGCTCTACCACTCAGTCCTCCCCTTGAAGAAGCTCACTGCATCTACAGTGAACCTGAGCTCACACATCATTACATGCAGGTACTGATGAAACCTTTGAAGCCAGGTCAAGCACCAAGAACCAAATTCCTCGTGAAGGAATTGCTGTACGTGCCCAGAACTGTCTATCGTATTCTTACGAGGACAATCAGTCCTCTCAAAGGCCACGACTCATCTGATGAGGAAATTGTTGGCATCATGAAGAATATGCTATTCAACATCGTTCATGGCATTCCTGTCAATTATCACGATTTCTTCATGAGGACTATGGCGAATGTTGCTCTATCTCTGTTTGAGCTGAAGCCTTGTGCACCTTGGATCATGAGATTCCTCAGGACAAGGTCTTCACTCAACTACAAAGCTGATTTCCAGAATCATCTCAGTTACTTGCCCCCAATTGAAGTCCTCAAGCAGACATATTCCTCAGTTGATGGAAAGGGCAAGGCACCAGCTGTAATTGATGAAGGCATTCGTCCATTGGATGGTCAGTTTCGCAAAGCTGCATCTTATTCCACCAATGATGACTCTGCCACACATGACTCTGCCAATGCACCCAAGTCCACTCCTCAAGCCACTGCTCTGCGCGTGATGACTGACCGTGAACTTCTGCTTAGTCTTCACCAGAAGGTGGATCGAAATCACAAATGGGTTAAGCGTCAGTTTGGTTCACTTCTTCACAACATGACTGCCACACGCAATGCAGTGAAGAAAAACCACTACTACCTCCATCAAGTCTTCGGTCGCACCTGGGCCATCCTGTCACATCTGTATGGTGAAGAAGATCTGAAGAACATGGGTCTTAATAAATATTTTGACTATTCTGCACCTCCACCGAAGAAATTCAAGAAGGTCAAGGTTCCTTCTCTGGTGGCTAGCTCATATTTTTCATCGCGCAACACTGATGAACATGAAGATTTGGACGACACTGCGGCAGGCCCAACATCAACAAACGACCCCAACAACGCTGGCGCTCCTTCATCAACATGATTATCTTCAGGGGCGTTAGTCCTCATTTTCGATCCTTTTGGCCATTCGATGACAAAGGGGGAGAAATATGAGTTAGTCTTCAAGCGGGTCTACTATATGGGCGTTTTTTGCTAAGTTACAACTCTCGTTCTTCTGAAACTTTATTGGATCGAGTTGTAATCTTAAACCCGATGGTGCTCTGATACTTTTGATGCACTGTGCTCTGATACTCTTGATGCACTATTCTGCATGCTTATTCCTCGTTAATATTATTGCACACATGCTGAATTTCTTCAGGCACCATATTTCATCATGCATTTCAAATTCTTCATATTATATGTTAAATGCGTGTATGAATTACAAGATATAGGGGGAGATCTCCATGATTCAACTCTTTAAGTGTGCATTGCTTCAAAAACAAATTCCTCACTATGCACATCTTCAGGGGGAGTTCTTCTATATCTTGCAATCAAATTCCTCAATATCAGTATTTACACTTCATATGTTTATCCCCGTTGAAAACTTAACCTATATTGTCATCAATCACCAAAAAGGGGGAGATTGTAAGTGCATCTAGTTCCCCTTAGTGATTTTGGTGTACTGAAGACTTATACGTTAAGGGACTAACGCGTGTGTGAGTGTACACAGGTCTATAAGTCTATGAGGAGTTTGATATTTACAGGAAAAGTCGACCCCTAAAAATGAATATCTTCGACTGAAGATTTTGGTATTTCTGAAGACTTTCATGAAGACTTTGAAAGTGAAGAAATTGGTGTGTCCGTCAAGACTTGATATTCAAGCGAGAAATATGAAGCTTGAAGACTTTCGTGTTCATAGTTTTGTTTTTCTCTTTCTTGAGTCATAGGAAACACGGTACTATTAAAGGGGGTCAAGGAAATACTAAGGAAAAATTTCCATGTGATGCTCAACTCAAATCCTACACCTACCAATCCCTTCGAGTGAAGTCATTGGAAATCTCATACAGTTCAGTCAATTTCTTCAGTGACAGAGATGAAGTTCTTCTGGTCTCTGAGGAATTTGTCCTGACTGAGGAGTTAGGAATTCGCTAGTGCGGATTGCCTACACAGTGAGGAACATGATAGCCCTGAGGATTTTTCTACTCAAAATTCTGACCGTTGTTGTGCTATGCGCTAGCTGTCCCAAAATATCTATCCACCTAACGGTCATATCATTGAAGGGCATTTATGTCTTATCATGTTGGGCTGCTCCCTAGGCTATAAATAGCCACCCCCCTACAACCACTAGCTGGTTGGCTGCTCCGAGAGAAACTGACACTTGTCATTTGAGAGCAACCCATCCTCCGAGGACTTTGAGCGAAAATCATCAAGTGAGGAAAAACCAAAAACCAAAAACCCAAAACCCAAACACCTACAAACCCCAAGTGATTAAGCATCACTGAAGAGATTGATCCTGAGTGGATCCGACGCTTGTTACCTTTGAAGACTATGCTTCTTCCAGACGGTTAGGCGTCATGGTCTAGAGCATCCAAGATGAATTGTGGATCGCCGAGTGACCAAGTTTGTGAAGGTTTGGAAGTCGCCTGAAAACTTACCACGAGTGATTGGACGAGGTCTGTGTGACCTTAGTTCAAGGAGAATACAGTGAGGACTGGGTGTCTTGGACTAAGTGTCCTTGACTGGGTGTCCGGGACTGTGTGTCCTCGAGTTTAAATACTCAGCCGCTCCAACCAGACGTACAACTGACACAACAGTTGAAACTGGTCTACCAAATCATTGTCTTCACTGAGCTTGCTGGTTCTATTTCCTCAACTCTTTCATTTCCTCATAACTGTGATGTATGTTTGTTCATATCTATGTTTGAAGACTTTGACTGAAGACTTTCTCAATTTCCTCAGTTCAATTTCTTTAGTCTGTTTGTCTTCATCCTGAGTTATCCTGTGATTACGCTTCCTCTACTCTGTGCCTGTCTTCATTTCATTATGATGACTATGCTTGTATCCTGTTGTGTTTACTTTTGAGTACTTATTCCGCTGCTAGTAGTTCTTCGCTAAGGAATTTCCTCACCAGCAAATTCCTCAGTGAAGAATTTCATAAAAATCGCCTATTCACCCCCCTCTAGTCCATATAACGCACTTTCAGATCTGAATAAAAATGCAAATGAAAAGTAGATCGCAAGCAAATATACGAGAAAGAAGACCTGGGGGCTGTAGGTTTCACTAGTGGCTTCTCTCGAGAAAGATAGCAAATAGTGAGTAAACAAATTACCGTTGGGCAATTGATAGAACCTCAAATAATTATGATGATATCCAGTCAATGATCATTACATAGGCATCACGTCCAAGATTAGTAGACCGACTCCTGCCTGCATCTACTACTATTACTCCACACATCGACCGCTATCTAGCATGCATATAGTGTATTAAGTTCATGGAAAAATGGAGTAATGCAATAAGAACGCTGACATGATGTAGACAAGATCTATTTATGTAGAGATAGACACCATCGTTTTATCCTTAGTAGCAACAATACATACGTGTCGGTTCCCTTTCTGTCACTGGGATCAAGCACCGCAAGATCAAACCCACTGCCGGGCGCCTCTTCCCATTGCAAGATAAATAGATCAAGTTGGCCAAACAAAACCCAAATATCGGAGAAGAAATATGAGGCTATAAGAGATCGAAGAAACTCAAATAACTTTCATGGATATAAAAATATATGACTAATCATAAACTCAAAGTTCATCAGATCCCAACAAACACACCGCAAAAAGAGTTACATCATAGGGATCTCCAAGATACCATTGTATTGAGAATCAACATAGAGAGATAGATGAAGCCATCTAGCTACTAACTACGGACCTGCAGGTCTACAAAGAACTACTCACGCATCATCGGAGAGGCACCAATGGAGGTGGTGAACCCCATCCGAGATGGTGTCTAGATTGGATCTGGTGGTTCTATACTCCGCGGCGGCTGGATGAATATTTCATCGATGCTTCTAGGGTTCTGGTATTTTTGGGGTATTTATAGGGTAAAGAAGCGGTTCGAGGGCACCCGAGGCGGGCACAACCCACCAATGCGCGCCTAGGCCTCCTGGTGTGCCATGGTGGGTTGTCCTCCTCGGGACTCCCCCAGGTGCAACCAGTGCCCCACATGTTCCTTCTGGTCCATAAAAATCTCTGTAAAGTTTCGTGGCATTTGGACTCCGTCTGATATTGATTTTCTGCGATGTAAAAAACATGGAAAAACAGGAACTGGCACTTAGCACTATGTCAATAGGTTAGTAGCAAAAAATGATATAAGATGACTATAAAATGACTATAAAATGACTATAAAACATCCAAGATTGATAATATAACATCATGGAACAATAAAAAATTATAGATACGTTGGAGACGTACCATTTACCCACCATATTATTTGCCTTCAAGAGAGAAGCCTCTAGTGAAACCTATGACCCCCGGGTCTATTTTCCATTATAGCAGTTTCCGATCTACTATTTTGCAATCTTTTATTTTTAGATCTAGAAACCAAAAAACCCAAAAATATTTTATATTTTGTTTAGTTTTATCTATCTCTATCAGATCTCACCTTTGTAAGTGACCGTGAAGGGATTGACAACCCCTTTATCGCGTTGGGTGCAAGTGTTTGATTGTTTGTGTAGGTGCATCTATTGGGGACTTGCGCGTTTCTCCTACTGGATTGATACCTTAGTTCTTAACTTAGGGAAATACTTATCCCTACTGTGCTGCATCACCCTTTCCTCTTTAAGGGAAAAACCAACGCAAGCTCAAGAAGTAGCATTATGCATCACTTAATATTACATGCTACTTTATCGTCCTGTTCACCGATTAGACTCTGAGTCTGCTCCAAACTGATGCTCAAGCTTGAGTTTTTAAATGGTTGTGGGGTACATATTGGGGCCGCAATCAATAGTATATGTCTACCATCTGGTTAATCTCTGGTGTCTACTATGAGTTTCATGTTTAGTGGGAAACAAACAGTAAAGAAGCCATTATCTGTATTTTTAACTGAAGCCATTATCTTCCTGCTATCATTCGTTTTGGGTCTATCCACAGGTTGCTACCATCACTCTGGATTTCTGCATGCACTCCTTACATAATATCACTATGTTTTATTCATACGCATGTCAGTTATTGTACACAATGGAACTGAACATGTAGAGAAAAAGAGACGAGCCTTGCGTGGCAATAAAATTTCTTGCATACGTCGCTCCATGGTTGGCGCAAAGGCAGCCCCCTCCACCCATTTCATATTGTAATCAAGAGGAAAATAACTGTTCTGAGGGGGATTCAGAAGGAGCAGACCACTCCTATTTACCACCTAAGGTCTTCGCTCTAACTTGGCATGCTGATGTTGGTCATATCATGCATATGGTGCCTTGCATTGCTTACTTTATGCACCAAATATGTCATCTGCTTAGTTTAAACATGCTTTGTATGAATGCCATCTGTTTAGTTTCTATATCGTATATGTGAATTATGCAACGCCGTCTTGTTTAGCCAGGCATCATATATGTGAACTTTGCAATGCCATCCTTCTTAGCCAGTCTTCTTATAGGTGAATTATATCACGCCATCCTTTTTTCATTACGTATTACATTTGTCAACAATGTTAATACATTCAGCTATTCTTTCTGTGCATCAGCCATTTGACACGGTGATGGAAAAATTTGGAGTGAAAATAGGTCTTCCGAGCAGACAATGCTATCTGACGAAGCCCATATATCGCTGGTTACGGATAGCTCCTCAGAGGAGGGTTCAGAGACAAACGACCAGTCTTATTTCCCCGCTGAGGTTGTAACATCCCAATTTTCAATTTGGATGTTAAACATTAGGTCATCATATGCATCCATGATTTCTTTGCATTTTAATTTGATTTATTTGGAAATTTTGATCCAAGAGACCTTAACCAACTGAAGGATCATTTGAGGGAGTTGCAGGTTTTCATAAAATTCCATTTTTGAATTTTCAAAATTTGGTAATTTGGGGTGAGGGTGATTTTATTTGAAGTTATTTTTCCAATTATTTCAAAATAAATAAAATAATGAGAGAAGATAATATGACTTCTTCAAAACAGCAAGGAAATAATGGAAATTTAATTTTGAATAAAAATATATTTTATTTGAATATTATTTGAGATTTATTCGGTTAAATTAGGGAAAAATTGTATCTTTAAAAATTGTATTTTCTCCAGAAAAATGTTCATGTTGTCCTAAATATTAGGAGAGGAAAGTGAAAATTATTTTTGGAATTTTAGGATCATTATTTATTTTATTTTGGATTTTTCTCTGCGGCGAAATTATGTTAAAAAATATATATATTCCTGGGCCGAAGGACTAGCCGGCCCAGCGCCACGCGTCGCCCGCGACCGACTCCGACAGGAGTTTGGCCGCCGCCCGCCGCGGAGTCTGGCTCGGACTCCACCTTGCCGCCGCCTTTTCCCCTCCTCCAAGCCGCCCTCCCCGGCCCCTTTATAAGTCGGCCGACCCTCCCCCCTCTCCCCTCAAGCCGCCGCGTCGCCCCAAGCCGCCGCGCCGCCTCCCACCTTCCTTGCGTCGTCCCCGCCTCGCCGTCGCCCCGCTCCACCGCTGATGCTACGTCGCCACAGCTCGCCGGAGTGGCCGCCGCCGCCGATTCATTTTCCCCAAACCGGTATAAACCGCTAAATCTGCCTCGTTTTTTTTTCGGTTTTTCGTTTTAGATCGGTTTATTATTTAGGTCAAGTTATTTAGTGAGCGTTCGCTCGTTTGGTTCTGTTAACGAATGAATTCGTTCATTAGTCTCTGTTAGGGACGTTCGTCCGATAGATTTTTCTTTTTAGGTTAATTTTTTCGGCTAGGGACCTATCCGTAATTATTTTCATCATAGATTAGTCCCTGATCTTTAAACCTTAACTACTTTTTGCTCGTTTATCCAAATCCAGTGAAACCAACGCCAAAATCTTCGTCTTGTTCCCCTCTGTCCATATAAATAACTTGAACATGATTTTGAAAATTTAAAATTTGGTTTCAGGAAGATTTGAATTTGAACTTATTTTGATCGTAGTTTGAGTTTGGTAACTCCGATTCGATTGATACCTTATGCAAATCAAAGCTCTTCACTTGAAATATCTGTTTAGACATTTTTCTAATTTTAGCTTTGCATCTTATGCTTGAGTGCTTATGTATGCTATTGTTTGTTCATGATAGAATTTCCGGAGTGCGAAGCTTACTACTACGAATCTCTAGGGTTTTCCGATTGTCAGCAAGGCAAGTAACACTTTGATCATATCCCTTTATTACCCAGTTTTTATGCATTAGATTCAACCTCAAACATTGCCTGAGTAGGTTTTGGAAACATGTGGGTATTGGGAAGTTGTTGATGAGGTAGGAACCTATTGTCTTATATCAAACCCCGGGTATTATACGTGATGCTTATACTACATTTCTATGCTCGTAGACGTGGATTGGTATGTGAGATTCATGAAAGATGTGAGAGCTAATATTTAACTAAGGGAAACTTAAGGTGGCTACTTTAATACACATCTAGGTGGATTGGTTGCGGGCACCTGGAGCAATCCAGTATTGTCCTAAGGATATCCCGGAGTACCCGTGTGATCATCCTATGGAATGCCACCCAGTCTCAAAGGGATCATAAGATTATTCATGCTGGGAACTTCCATGTGCAGCCACAAACCATTCTGTGCTCTAGCATAGTTGAGTAAGTTGTGTGACCTCGTTCAGTGGTAGGCTAGCAGATGTATGGGAAAGTAGGTGGTACTGTCTACCCAGAGTAAAGAGTTAATGCTTCAGAAAGACTATGTCTCGATCATCTGATCAGGGATGTGGTCGAGTCTTGTGGGGAAAAGTGCACAAACCTTTGCAGACTATACAAACTAATCATGGTTAGCTGTGTCCCTGGTTATGGACATCTTGAGTATCTGGTATTTGAATTATTGATTAATCTCATCACTTTACTTAATGAATTTGCTGGGTTATTAATTACTATTTTGGGATTGAGTTGGAGGAACCTTCTCAATTATGACAAAAACTTTGTAGTTAAATAAAATATGTTCCTTTGTTGTAGGGAAAAATTAGCTTTATCCAAATGATAACCGTAGAACCTCCACCGGCCAAATATGCATGTAGTGATAGCTGTTATTTGTTCATTGCTCTATAGTGTTATCTTGCCAGCATATTCCATGTGCTGACCTACACGGCTGCAACGTATCATGTTGGAGAATTTTCAGACGAAGAGTAAGATGCGATAGGTCGTTGTCATGCACTCATTTTTGTGGTGGAGTTGGATGGACTCATTTATCTTTGAAGCTTCCGTAGTTATCTTATTAGATGGCCTTCAGCTATATTATTGTAATAAGTACTCTTTATGAGACACTCGATGTAATAAGTGTGTGATTGAACTTTGTTATAAATCCTCGTGTACTTTATGTGTCAGCAATACCGATCCAGGGATGACACTTAAGCATAGAGACTACGGTCCATTGGTATCTGGTCGTTGCAAGATGGTATCAGAGCACACGCTGACTGTAGGATGCGACCACTAGCAAAAGCCACAGGATACTCTTCTCTACTCATTTCTAACTCTTGTCCAGCTCTATTCTATAGATGGCGGACCCAAGGAACTAGTTCACTCAACCGAATGACGACACACCTTTCGGACGACACTTGAAGGAAGTCACTAGGTACCTGAACATCGGCATACCAAGCTTCACCGGAACCTTCACCACCACTTTACCAGAAGAGGAGCACTGGACGATTCAAGTTTGTGTCCCAGGGAGGATGTTTGCACAAGTTACCCAGCCCATCGAGTTTTCCTTCGATGCACCAACCTGGAGTTTAGGAAAGAGCATGGCCGCCCACATCGCCATTGGACGCATAGGAGAGGTGTATAACAAGGATCTTAAGGAAAACACCTGCCAGATATGTGGACTCCGAGATGAGCAATGGGAGATGATTCACACCAGGAAGGATAAATCCATTGCAGCCTACATACATGAGTTGAACCAGCACATTCGATGCTATGAGAACCAGATGTGCGCCAACATGATAGGCACGAAGAAGGTGATGAGCCGGAATATGGAGCTAGAGGAAGAACGTAAAGCTACACGTGATAGATATGAAGAAGAAATTGTTGTACTACTGGAGAAGAATGAAGACCTGAAGAAGGAGCTAGGAATATTCATGGGGGATCCCGAACCTGGAGTGGATATTCGTTCAGAAGATTACATCATACTAGACGACACAGACTCCGACCCCGATAGCGATGATGATTATGATGACGAAGCTGGAACAGATATTATGGAGTCTTCCACCGATCAAAATTTCTAGTCGACCACCATATTACCATTAGAACACCCTCCATGTATATAGTAGTAGTCCGCGAGATTTTTAACGGTAGCTTAGATCGATTGTATGAACCTTGTTTGAATTGAGTGGTGTGAAATGAATGTGTTTGTCTCATGTGCATATGGGTAGTGAAATCTCTCTTTAGACCTTATTCTATTCTGTTCTCAGCCCTCTAAACCTATTAGATGCCTCTGAGATGTGACCCCGCATTCGCCATTCCACCGGAGCTCACTTAGTTGATCCAATAGCAGAATGCCTTGATGCAGTTGCTAGTCCAGAACCAAGGCAACAAGAACAACCCACCGCCACCACCCCTAGTGGACAACTTAGCCTGTTTTCTATGGTTGAATCCGCCGGTGTTCTCTAGTAGCACCAAGCCGATTGTTGCTGATGACTGGCCCCACATGATTGTAAGGGAGCTGACCACCGCAGGTTGCATAGATGTTGAGAAGGTGCGCTTTGCTGCACATCAACTAGATGGACCCGCAGCCTCATGGTGGGAGAACTACATAGTCACTTTTCCCATGGCCAATCTCACTTGGGATCAGTTTCAGCAAGCATTCCGCACTACACATGTCTCAGTTGGAGCCATGAGTATGAAGAAGCATGAGTTCCGGGAATTGTACCGTGGCGCAGTACGTGGAAGAGTTCAACAAGTTAGCATGCTACGCCCCAGATGATGTGGCCATAGATGCCGTGAAGCAGGAGGAGTTTCTTGAGGGGCTGAATGATGAGCTGAGTATGCAGTTGATGGTGGCAACATTCACTAACTATCAGGAGCTGGTAGACAGGGCTCTAATGATTGAAGGCAAGCAGCAGCAGATAGAGAATCACGAACGGAAGTATGGACAAGGGAAGTACAACTCTGTGGCTCAGCAGAAGCCTCGTTTTACCCCGTACTTGGGAGGACACACCCATCATAACCATGGGGGCCATTCTCACAATGGAGGAAGTTCACACAACCATAGTGGCCCTAAGAATGGTTATGGGAATGGAGGAAACACCAGTCAGAACCGTTCCAACCCCACTACACCCGCCTAGAAGGATCTATGTCACGTTACTTTTTTCAAGTGCGCGAAGACTGGACACTACGCCACCGAGTGTCCTGAAGAAAAGAATGGAAATGGCAATGGAAGCTCAGGGAAGAAGCCAAATCCCTTCACCAGAGGTCAGGTGAACCACATCAACGTGGAGGAAGTTGAAGAGCAGCCTGACGCAGTGATTGGTAAGTTTTTGATTAAGTCATGTACCGCCCTTATTCTTTTTGACATTGGTGCATCACATTCATACATATCAAGGGGATTTGTGGACAAGTTTAAATTGCCAACCTTAGCCCTTAGGTCACCCATGTTAGAAAGATCACTAGGAGCGGAGTATATGGCCAGCCGATGGTGTGATCGGTTGCCATTAACCATTGGTAAGCATGGTTTCCCCTCAGACCTTATTATTTTGGAGTCACAAGGATTGAATATAATACTAGGCATGGATTGGCTCTCGAAGTATGGAGGAAACATCGATTGTGCTAGTAAGTCAATTCTTCTCACCACCCCAAAGGGAAAAGGATCAAGTATGTGTCTACGCATGCGGCAAGGAGGACTCTACTAAATTCACTCTCGGGAGTTGTTCAAGAGGAAGTGCCGGTTGTAAAGGATTATCCAGATGTATTCCCGGAGGAATTACCAGGCATGCCACCAGACAGAGACATAGAGTTTTGATCGAGCTGTTACTAGGCATCAGACCAATATCTAAGAAAGACCGTATCGGATGCCCGCAAATGATCTGGAGGATATTAAGAAGCATATTAAGGAGTTATTGGAGAAAGGTTATATTCGACCAAGTTCATCACCGTGGGGAGCCCCAGTGCTCTTAGTTGAGAAGAAGGATGGATCTTTGAGAATTATTGTTGATTATCATGCACTGAATGAGGTGATGATCAAGAAAAAATATCTTCTACCGATGATCAATGATTTGTTTGACTAGCTGCAAGGAGCTAAAGTATTCTCCAAGATCGATCTTCGATCAGGATATCACCAGCTGAAGATCCGAGAACATGATATACCTAAGACAACTTTTACCATAAGGTACGGGCTATATGAGTACACGGTCATGTCTTTTGGTTTGACTAACACCCTGCCTACTTTATGAGTATGATGAATAAGGTGTTCATGGAGTCCTTGGATAAGTTTGTCGTGGTGTTCATTGATGACATATTGGTGTACTCGAAGAATGAAGAAGAACACAAAGAACATTTGCGCTTAGTTCTCGAGAAGCTCATGGAACATCCATTATATGCCAAGTTCAGCAAATGTGAGTTTTGGTTGAAGGAAGTCGGATTTCTCGGACATGTTATATCAGGAGAAGGTATAGCAGTAGACCCTATGAAAGTTCAATCTGTCACTGAATGGTTGGCACCCACCTTAGTTGGAGAGATACACAGTTTTCTTGGACTCGCAGGATACTATCGGAGATTCATTGAGAATTTCTCCAAGATTGCGAAGCCCATGATGGAGTTATTGAAGAAGGACACCAAGTTCAAATGGACCGAAGAATGTGAGGACATTTTTCACGAGTTGAAGAAATGTTTAGTTACAGCCCCAGTGCTAATTCTTCCGGATATACGCAAGGAATTCCAAGTATATTATGATGCTTCTCGCCAGGGACTTGGAGGCGTACTTATGCAACATGGAAGAGTTATTTCATATGCCTCACATCAGCTTCGACCTCATGAGTTGAATTATGCCATGCATGATTTGACGTTAGCAGCCGTAGTACATGCGCTCAAGACCTGGAGACATTTTCTTATTGGCAACCGTTCTGATGTATACACGGATCATAAGAGCTTGAAGTACATCTTCACACAGAAGGAGTTAAACCGCAGGAAGAGGAGATGGTTGGAGCTCATAAAGGATTATTATATGAAGCTGCATTATCATCCAGGAAAGGCCAATGTTGTAGCAGCCGCGTTGAGCCGCAAGAGTTATGCTAACACCCTCCTAACCGGAGGATTTCCTCAGGAGTTAGCCGAAGATTTCAGGGAACTTCAAATGGAGATAGTTCCAAGAGGTTTTGTTGCATCATTGGAGGTTCAGTCCACATTGTTGGGAAGGATTAGAGAAGCTCAGAAGACTGATAAGGAGATTGCGGAGATAAAGGAAAAGATGAGTAAAGGAAAAGCCAAAGGTTTTCGTGAGGATGAGCATGAAACTCTATGGTTTGAGGATCGTGTTTATGTGCCCAATGACCCAGAGATCAAGAAGTTAATACTTCAGGAAGCTCATGACTCGCCATACTCGATTCACCCAGGAAACACCAAGATGTATTTGGATTTGAAGGAACGTTTCTAGTGGACAGGTATGAAGAAGGATATTACGGAGTATGTAGCCGTATGCGATGTATGTCAGAGAGTTAAGGCAGAACACCAGAAGGCAACATGATTACTTTAGCCTTTGTCGATACCCGAACGGAAGTGGGATAAGCTTGGCATGGATTTCATCACCGGATTACCTTGTACACGTTCAGGATATGACTCCATCTGGGTAGTAGTAGATCACTTGGCCAAAGTGGCTCAATTTATCCCCATGAAAACCACATACATGAGCGTAAATTTGGCCAAGATATATATGACCAGGATCGTATGTCTGCATGGAGTTCCGAGGACCATCGTATCAGATAGAGGAACATAGCTTACCTCGAAGTTTTGGAATCAATTACACCAGACTTTGGGTACTAGGCTAGAGTTTAGTACAACCTTTCATCCACAGACAGATGGACAGACCGAGAGAGTCGACCAGATTCTAGAAGACATGTTGAGAGCTTGTGCGCTAGATTATGGATCTAGTTGGGATGATAATTTGCCTTACGCAGAGTTCTCCTACAACAACAACTACCAGGCTAGTTTGAAGATGGCCCCTTTCGAAGCTTTTTATGGAAGGAGGTGCAGGACAGTGTTGATGTGGGATGAAGTTGGAGACCGACAATTGTTCGTGCCAGATATAATCAAAAAGTCTGAAGAGAAGGTCAAGTTGATCCGTGATACACTCAAGGTAGCTCAGTCCAGACAGAAGAGTTATGTAGATACTAAACGCAAGGAGGTAGCCTATGAAGTCGAAGACAAAGCATATCTTTGTGTGTCACCACTTCAAGGAGTTAAACGACTTGGTGTCAAAGGAAAGTTGGCCCCACGATTTGTAGGACCATACCGAGTTTTGGAACGTATGGGAGAAGTTGCCTACAAATTGGAGTTACTCGAAGGTTTGTGAGGAGTTCATGATGTATTTCACGTTTCCCAGTTGAAGAAATGCCATGCAGAGATGGCTGATATTCCTCTGAGAGATACAGTACCCCTGGAAGAAATTCAGTTGGAGAGTGACCTAACCTACGAGGAGAAACCCGTCAAGATTTTCGAGTTTGCCAGCCGAGTTACACGCAGCAAGGTCATCAAGTTTTGCAAAGTTCAGTGGAGACACCATACCGAGGTAGAAGCCACCTGGGAGCGAGAAGAAGACCTACGGAAAGACCACCCACACCTATTTGCTAGCCAACCCGAATCTCGAGGGCGAGATTCATCTTAAGGGGGTAGGTTTCTAACATCCCAATTTTCAATTTGGATGTTAAACATTAGGTTATCATACCCATCCATGATTTCTTTGCATTTTAATTCGATTTATTTGGACATTTTGATCCAAGAGACCTTAAACAACATGAGGATCATTTAAGAGAGTTGGAGGTTTTCATAAAATTCCATTTTTGAATTTTCAAAATTTGGTAATTTGGGTTAGGGTGATTTTATTTGAAGTTACTTTTCCAATAATTTCAAAATAAATAAAATAACAAGAGCAGATAATATGACTTCTTCAAAACAGCAAGGAAATAATGGAAATTTAATTTTGAATAAAAATATATTTTATTTGAATTTTATTCGAGATTTATTCGGTTAAATTAGAGAAAATTTGTATTTTTGCCCAGAAAAATGTTCACGTTGTCCTAAATATTAGGATTGGACCGTGAAAATTATTTTAGGATTTTTAGGATTTTTTTTGAATTTTCTCTGCGACAAAATTATTTAAAAAATATTTCTCCAAGCCGCCGCACTGGGCCGAACTGGGCCGAAGGCCGAGCTAGGCCATCGCCTCGCCTCGCCCGCGACCGACTCCGGTAGGAGTTCGGCCGCCGCCCGCCGTGGAGTCCGGCTCGGACTCCACCTCGCCGCCGCCTTTGCCCCTCCTCCAAACCGCCCTCCCCGGCCCCTTTATAAGTCGGCCGAGCCCCCCTCTCTCCAATCAAGCTGCCCCGCCGCCAAAAGCGCTGCCGTTGCCGCAAGCCGCCGCACAGCGGCGCCGCCTGCCGCCTTCCTCGTGTCGCCGCCGCCCCGCTCCACCACCGCTGCCGCGTCGCCATGCCTCGCCGGAGTTGCCGCCGTCACCGGTTCTTTTTCCCCGAACCGGTATAAACCGCTAAACACGCCCTGGTTTTTTTGTTTTTCGTTTTAAATCGGTTTATTAGTTAGGTCAAGTTATTTAGTGAGCGTTCGCTCGTTTGGTCTTGTTAACGAATGAATTCGTTCGTTAGTCTCTGTTAGGGGACGTTCGTCCGATAGATTTTTATTTTTAGTTTAATTTTTTCGGCCAGGGACCTATCCATAATTATTTTCATCGCAGATTAGTCCCTGATCTTTAAACCCTCACTACTTTTTGCTCGTTTATCCAAATCCAGTGAAACCAACGCCAAAATTTTCGTCTTGTTCCCCTCTATCCAGATAAACAACTTGAAAATTATTTTGAAAATTTGAAATTTGGTTTCAAGCAGATTTGAATTGGACTTCTTTTGATCGTAGTTTGAGTTTCATGACTCCGATTCGATTGATTCTTTTTGCAAATCGAAGCTCTTCACTTGTACTTTCTGTTTAGATATTTTCTTTTGATTTTACCTTTGAATCTTATGCTTGAGTGCTTATGTATGCTATTGTTTGTTCACGATAGAGTTTCCGGAGTGCGAAGCTTGCTACTACGAATCTCTAGGGTTTTCCGCTCATCAGCAAGGCAAGTAACACTTTGATCATATCCCTTTATTACCTAGTTTTTATGGATTAGATTCAACCCTCAAACATTGGATGAGTAGGTTTTGATAACATGTGGGTATTGGGAAGTAGTTGATGAGGTAGGAACCTGTTGTCTTATATCAAACCCCGGGTATTATACGTGATGCCTATACTACTTTGTTATGCTCGTAGACGTGGATTGGTATGTGAGATTCATGAAAGATGTGAGAGCTAATATTTAACTAAGGGAAACTTAAGGTGGCTACTTTAATACACATCTGGAGCAATCCAGTGTTGTCCTAATGATATCCCGGAGTACCCGTGTGATCATCCTATGGAATGCCACCCAGGCTCAAAGGGATCATAAGATTATTCATGCTGGAAACTTCCATGTGCAGCCACAAGCCATTATGGGCTCTAGCACAGTTGAGTAAGTTGTGTGATGTCTTTTAGTGGTAGGCTAGCAGATGTAGGGGAAAGTAGGTGGTACTGTCTACCAAGAGTAAAGAGTTAATGCTTCAGAAAGATTATGTCTCGATCATCCGATCGGGGATGTGGTCGAGTATTGTGGGGAAAAGTGTGCAAAATTCTGCAGAGTGTATAAACTAATCATGGTTAGCCGTGTCCCCGGTTATGGACATATTGAGTATCTGGTATTTGAATTATTGATTGATCTCATCACTTTACTTAATGAATTTGTTGGGTTATTAATTACTATTTCAGGATTGAGTTGGAGGAACCTTCTCAATTATGACATAAAATTTGTAGTTAAATAAAATATATTCCTTTGTTGTAGGGAAAATTAGCTTTATGCAAATGATAACCGTAGAGCCTCCACCAGCCAAATATGCATGTAGTGATAGCTCTTATTTGTTCATTGCTCTATAGTGTCGTCTTGCCAGCATATTCCATGTGCTGACCTACATAGCTGCAACATATCATGTTGCAGAATTTTTAGACAAAGAGTTAGGTGCGATCGGTCATTGTCATGCACTCCGTTTTGCCATGGAGTTGGATGGACTCATTTATCTACGAAGCTTCCACAATTGTCTTGTTTAGATGGCCTTCATCCATATTATTGTAATAACTACTCTTTATGAGACACTCGATTTAATAAGTGTGTGATTTAACTCTGTTATAAATCCTCGAGTATTGTGTGTGTCAGCAATACCGATCCCGGGATGACACTTAAGCACAGAGACTACGGTCCATTGGGATCGGGTCGCTACAGAGGTGTACCCTCTAACTTGGCAGGGTTATGTTGCTCATATCATGCGTATGGTGTCTTGTATTCCTATGCCATTTGCTTAGTTTAGACATGCTTTGTGTGAATGTCACTTGTTCAGTGTCTAATTACCATATATGTGAATTATGCAATGCCATCTTGTTGCAAGACATTATATATGTAAATTATGCAATGCTATCTTGTTGCAAGGCATTATATATGAATTATGCAATGCCATGCTATTTATCATCATATCTGTGAATTATATCATGCTATCCATTTTTGTATTACGTACTCCATTTGTCGACAACGTTTGTATATTCAACTACTCTTCCTGTGCATCAGCCATTTGAATCGGTGATGGAAGTATCTGGAGTGAGAACAAGGTCTTCAGAGCAGACAATGCTACCTGCTGAAGCAGACATCTTGCTGGTTACAGATTACTCCTCGGAGGAGGAATCAGAGACAGATGACCAATCCTATTTTCCCCCTGAGGTCTATGCTCAAACTTGGCAGGGTTATATTACTCATCATGCATATGTTGTCTTGCATTTCTTAGTTTTTACAACATATATGCGATTGCCATCTGCTTACTTGCTTAGTATATAAATCATATATTTGAATTATATCATGACATCATGTTTACATAGACAGCATCTATCTGAATTATGGCATGCTAACCCATTTAATAAAGACATCATATAGTTATATCATCTCGTCCTGTTTAGTGTTTAGAGTCATCATATTTTGAATTATGTCATTCTATCCATGAATTATATCATGTTATCATGTTTCCATAGGCGGCATGTATGTGAATTATGGCATGCCAACCTATTTAATAAACACATTATATAGTTATATCATGTCATTATGTTTACATAGTCATTGTATTTTGAATTATGTCTTTCAATCATGTTCAGTTAGCCATCATATATGTGAAATTGTGTCATGATATCTTGTTTAGTTAGCCATCATATATGTGAAATTGTGTCATGCTATCATGTTTGGTTAGGTAACATAAATGTGAATTATTTCATGCCCTCTTTTATTCCCCACTATCCATCGCACCTGTCTATCATACAATGTCTGTACATTCAATTACTTTTCTTGTTTATCAGCCATTGGAATTGGAGGGGGTGATGGCAGTATCTAAGGGAGTAACAACACGGTCTTCAGAAAAGACAGCGCTATCAGTCGATGCAGATAGAACTACGGTGGTACTTGCCCAAGAACCAACCCCACCACACATAACCCAGACTCTCGCAGATTGTACCCCTACCCAGTTGGACAGAGAACCAGCTACACCCCTTCTAACCGCAACCCTTGTAGATAGTAACCTAGTTCCAGTTGACACAACACTGTCTCGACCACAGAGCACCCAAACACAAGCAGTTAGTAAGGCAACTGCAGTGCCCAAAGCACGAGGACCACCACTCCGAACCCCATCTCAACTCTTAAAGCAGCAGAAGAATTGTTCTCAGGTAAGGTTCTGTAGCTTTCGTTCATACTCCTTTGCTCTTGCATCACTGTATTTACTCATACCAACTATTTTCAAATTTGAAGGATGGAATTGAAACTCCAATGGCGCAACAAGTGTGTTTTAAACCTGTTTTCTTTAACTGGTTTTCTGTTGTAACTTGCTCTATGTTGATTTCAGTTTCAATTGAATAAACAGTTATGTTCTCTTGTCATGCACATTACAAGTGTTGTTATTGTTGTGTAGTTTCCCACACTTATATTCTGTATATGCTACTTTCTCTTAAATATATATTATTTGAACTGTGTCTCTATCTTGATTTGGCAACAAAAACTAGAATGATATAGACCAGACAGTGACCATGGTACATTGATATATGTTTGTTTCATGTTGTTATCCTATCCACTTTACTACTGAACTAATTTACCAAAATGAGTTTCATATACAAGATGGTAAACCTGTGATGTGTCTGCTTGTTTCTCTTTTATAGAATGCAGAAAAAATATTGGAGAAGAGTACCCCGTTATGCAATGGTAAAGGAAGCAATGCAGATAAGGTTCAAGATAATGAGACATCCATGTTGGTCTCCAAGAAAGCTGATAAAAACTATCTTGACGACAGCGAGATAACCCCAAAGTCTTGTCTTGATGTAGTGTTCGAGTTACTTGCCACTACTGCTGGCACAAGCTCTTCGAACTCGCTACCTGAATCAGTTCGTCTTCTTGAGTCTCAACTTCAAGTTGAAAGAGATTGATCAGATGTGCTGCGACACAAAGCTGAAGGACTGAGGAAGTCCCTTCATAATTCAGATGCATACTTTCTGGTGCAACAACAAGCACTAATGGATTGAAGCGTCAAACAATAAAAAGTTAATAAGCTTGGTAAGCATCTTGCCAGCATCCTGGGTACACATGATATTGTTTCTTGAGCTCTTCTAATGTGGTTTCAGTTCTGGACTTGTTTTGCTGCAGAGTTTATTTGCACTGGTTGCCAACTTTGACAACTAGTGTATGTAATATGCTACTTTGTTCCCCATATTTACACTGGTGGTGAACTTTGATGCCCAGTGGATGTAATATGTGTAATAGCCATGATAGCCTAGCTTAAGTTGCTTGCTTATTTATTTCCTTGTTGTCTTGTTTATTTGTTTGCTTGTAGTCACTGCAGTTCTTTTTCTGCGGTTTGCTAGTGGCCACAATAACCTATTTTTGAAAACTAGGCTACAATAACCATGGGCTACATATCTACTGTAGTGACCCTGGGCCTCCTACGGGCCATAGAACAATGGGCCTTCTACGGGCCGCACGATCAATTTGCCAAACATGTGAAGTAAATATGTCGTAGAGGCAATAATAAAATTATTATTTTATATTTGCTTATTCATGATAAAGGTTTATTATTCAAGCTAGAATTGTATTGATCGGAAACCTTGGTACATGTGTGAATACATAAACAAACACCGTGTCCCTAGTGAGCCTCTACTAGACTAGCTCATTGATCAAGATGGTTAAGGTTTCCTAACCATGGACATGAGTTGTCATTTGATAACGAGATCACATCATTAGGAGAATGATGTCATGGACACACTACAAAAAAATACACTTCCGTGATGATACGCGTTTGTCATAGTAGGTCACGTTTTCTTTCATGCATGTACGTCCATGCCGATTTTATGACAGAATCAAGATAGTCATATATGTGCTGTCATAGAAGTGTTCCATGACATTACCAAAATTATCATCACGGAAGTGTCCACTTCCATGACGACAAATCACGCGTCATGGAAGTGCTTTCGTCAAGGGTGACCAACACGTGGCATCCACCGTAACGGGTAACCGTTAAGCTATCGGGTGAAGGTTTGGATGCAGTAACCCGTTAACAGCCCCGACCAATGGGGATTTTCCACGTGTAAAATTCTCATTCGCCGGATAATACATGTGTCAGCTAATCGTTGGGACAGATGACATTCCTACAATGGACGGAAGATACCTATGATATGTCGACACGTGGAACAGCCCAATAGTGGCACATTTTAGGTAAAAAGGCCGGCCCAGCTAAAGGCCCGCCATGTTTTTTAGACACTCGTGGGCTAGCCCGTTGATAGCCTGCCATGTTTTGGGTCAAATGAGGCCATACCAGATCAGGCCCGTTCACAGCCTGCCGTGTTCTAGGCCAAATTACGGGCCATATCAGATCAAGCCCATTTCCAGGCCACTGTTCTTTTGGGTCCATTCTAAGATATGTTTGTATTTTAGCCTATTAAATGCCCATTTACCAGTTCGGCCCGATAATAGTTTTGGCCTATTAGCGGCCCGTGGTGCATCTGGGACGTTGTCGGCACAGATTAACTTTAGGCCATTTAACGACCCATGTAGAAACTGGGCCATTTCTTGTCCGAAGTAACTTTAGACCTCTTAACGGTCCATAGTCTTCGTGGATAAATTTCAGCCCAACTGGCCTACCGGCTTGTTAATGGCCCGTGTAACAGTTGGGCCTAATTACAGCCCGCGTTGAATCCGGCCTGCTTACAGCCCATTTGATAATGGACCGTGACACTTTTGGGCCTATAGCCCGCGTGGATACCGGCCCGCTTAAAGCCCATAATTTTATTGGGCCAAATAGGCCCGAGATATATTTTGGCTTGTTAATTGCTTGTCCTATTTGGGCCAAACATGGGCCTTAAGCAGTTTCTGCCTGTATTGGCCCATGAATTTTTTGGCTCAACGCTAGCCCAATCTAGGTTTTAGCGTGTTAAAAGCCCATGGTATTCTCTGGCCCAGTTGGCCAGAACTTTACTCGGCCTGTTAAAGGCGGAAAAATACTATAGGTTTAGACCTACTAACACTACTCCAGGATGCTGCTAACGCGACACTACGATCAGAGACCCTTTCACGAAACTATGTGCAATGCATCAATCACAAACGGGGATGTAAAAACCATCAAAAAAGGTGCAAAACATTTGCATTGGAGGATGCATCTAACACGATTTAGATTTTAGTTGCGTGTGCGATCCAGCGCATACGATTCAGTCCAATGAACTGTTTGCGATGAGGCGAACAAAAGAAACAGGCAACCTAATGAAGGCATGTGCGATATAGAGCATATGGTTCACTCGGATGAACTTTTTGTGATTAGGCAACACAAAAGAAACGGGCAGCCAGATGAAGGTGTGTGCGATATACAGCATATAGTTCACTCGGATGAACTGTTTTTGATTAGGCAACACAAAAGAAACGGTCAGCCAGATCAAGGTGTGTGTGATTGAGGGCATATGCTTCAGAAGGATTAACTGTTTGCAATTAGGCAACAGAACAGAAACGGGTGAGCCAGATCAAAGTGTCTGCGGTTGATGGCATACACTTCACATGGATGAACTGTTTGTGATTAGCCACAACAAACGGAAACAGTTAGATAGATCAACGTGTGTGCGCTAGATGGGCACACCCATTCTAATTAAAAGAAGTGTGCACGATGGTAATAGCAAGCGTGCACGGTTGTTGGAACAAGACGTGTGCTGACATTGGCTATTGCGGTGCACCCTATGGTGCAAATGCCACGTACGCGGCCGAGAAGGCGTACGTGCCCACGTTACGCCTTCCGGGAATAGTGTCGCACTTATAACCGTCAGTAAAGTTTGAGCATGTGTCCTGTCACAATTTTTTTAGAAGAATAGGGAGGCCGCGTCCCATCACATTCCAAATTGTAAACCTGTTCACACCGATCAAAACCTAAACGGTTTCCCACTTAGGAGCGTATTACTATGCGGTTATAAATACTACTACTCAAAGATGACTGCACATTCCTCCTCAACTCCTCATCCACAAAAAGTCAAAAACAAACAAGTCATTCATCATCGTTCCCTTGCGTCCGCCATGGCCAGCGTGAGTTCTGGGTCGAGAGATTGCCACCAAGGAGAGGCAAGCCTGGAAGCGGGAGCACGAGAGATGTCCCTCCTCGCCGCGAAAGCAGCCAACTTGTCCCGCCACACGACTGTAGCAGCAGAGAGGTCCCACCATGCCGCCGAAGCAGACGGAGGACCCGCCGAGCCATTGATGCAACAGACTGGTCTGGCCGTGCCGCGGAAGCAGAAGAGATGTCCCTCCACGCCGCGAATGCAGCAGAGATGTCCTCCCGCGCCGCGGAGGCCTGGGACAATGCCTTGCGGGCAGGCGAGGACTCTTACATGGATCAGATCTCCAGGTGGGAGAGGTTGCAGGATGACCTGAAAGCCTCGTTTGAACAGTCTACCGACGTCATCCGACAACTAAATAAGAGAAATGCGAAGGTTCGGGCCGAGCGCGACCTGTTGAGGGCAAAGATCGTCGGAAGTGCGGAGCAGCAGGAGCAGACCACTGCCTTGTTGAAGAGGACCGAACTCTTCGTCGAGAAACTTATGGACGAGAATGCCATGCTGCGCATCGAGCACAGAAGGATGGTGGAGGAATCCGTGGATGCTCTCAAGCAGCATCTTGAGGACAAGAAAGAGCTCATCGCCGCTCTCCGCAGAGACTAGTTCCCGTGGCCTGCAGCAACGCATCAAGATAGTAGAGATCAGCTGTAACGCCCTCGATGCGGCAATATCTCCCACGTGTCGCAGCACGACTTAGAGGCATAACCGCATTGAAAGCAATGTCGCAAGTGAGGTAATCTTCACACAACCCATGTAATACATAAGGGAAAGAGATTCATAGTTGGCTTACAATCGCCACTTCACACAAATACATGAATAAAGCATTACATCAACCAAATACATACAAGGTCTGACTACGGAACCAAAATAAAAGAAGACTACCCCAAATGCTACACAAATCCCTGACCGACCCCAACTGGGCTCCACTACTGATCAACTAGAACGAAATAACACAAAGGACAAGATCTTCATCGAACTCCTCCTTGAGCTTGGTTGCGTCACCTGCTCAGTAACATCGGCACCTGCAAGCTGGTTTTGGAAGTATCTGTGAGCCAGGGGACTCAGCAATCTCACACCCTCGCGATCAAGACTATTTAAGCTTATGGGTAAGGTAAAAGGTATGAGGTGGAGCTGCAGCAAGCGACTAGCATGTTTGGTGGCTAACATACGCAAAAGGGAGCGAGAAGAGAAGGCAAAGCACGGTCGAACAACTATGATCAAGAAGTGATCCTAGAACAACCTACGTCAAGCATAACTCCAACACCGTGTTCACTTCCCAGACTCCACCGGAAAGAGACCATCACGGTTACACACGTGGTTGATGTATTTTAAATAAGGTCAACTTCAGGTTTTCTACAACCAGACATTAACAAATTCTCATCTGCCCATAACCATGGGCACGGCTTTCGAAAGTTCAAATCCCTGCAGGGGTGTCCCAACTTAGCCCATCACAAGCTCTCACGGTCAACGAAGGATAAACCTTCTCCCGAGACATTCCGATCAGACTCGGCATCCCGGTTCTACAAGACAACTTCGACAAGGTAAAACAAATCCAGCAACACCGCCCGAATGTGCCGACAAATCCCGATAGGAGCTGCACATATCTCATTCTCAGGGCACAGTCAGTTGAGACATCCTACGAGTAAAACCAAACCTCAAGTTGCCCCGAGGTGGCCCCGCGGTCTACTTGGTCGGACCAACACTCAGAGGAGCACTGGCCCAGGGGGGTTAAAACAATGATGACCCTCGAGAGAGCGACTCCCAAGGGAAAAGTAGGTGGTGGTGAGGCAAAAGGTAAAACCAAGGTTGGGCATTGCTGGAGGAGTTTTACTCAAGGCGAACTATCAAGGGGTTCCCATAATAGCCCAACCGCGTAAGGAACGCAAAATCCGGGAACATAACACCGATATGACGGAAACTAGGGCAGCAAGAGTGGAACAAAACACCAGGCATAAGGCCGAGCCTTCCACCCTTTACCAAGTATATAGATGCATTAATTAAACAAGATATATTGTGATATCCCAACAAGTAAACATGTTCCAACAAGGAACAACACCTCCTTGTTCCAACAAGGAACAAACTACAAATCTTCACCTGCAACTAACAACGCTATAAGAGGGGCTGAGCAAAGCGGTAACATAGTCAATAAACGGTTTGCTAGGACAAGGTGGGTTAGAGGCTTGGTTCAACAATATGGGAGGCACGATAAAGCAAGTGGTAGGTATCGCAGCATAGGCATAGCAAAAGAGCGAGCATCTAGCAAGCAAAGATAGAAGTGATTTCGAGGGTATGATCATCTTGCCTGAAATCCCGCAAGGAAGAAGAACGAGTCCATGAAGAAGACAAACGGACGTAGTCGAACGAATCCTCACAACACGACGTTACCGGAAACAACCCGAAGAAGCAACACCGGAAAGAAGCAAACAACATAGTAAACAACCACCACATAATCAAGGCATGATGCACAATCAAGTATGATGCATGTCCGGTTTAAATATGCATGGCATGGCAAAGTGCACAAACAATCCTACAAATTAAGTGGAGCTCAATATGCAACTCTGTTGCATATTGACGAAACACCACATTCAAGTTATTTAGTTCGATCTCGTTTATGTACCCAACAATATTAAATGTTGTTAAAACATGTCAAGAGGTGAAGCATGAAAACTACCTATCTAGTCAAGGTTAAATGAGGCCGGAAACAACGAACAACAAATTCTGGTAAATCCCCATATGCATATTTTAGATTTGGTGTTGTTCTTCCCTAAACCATATTTTGTAGTTGTTAAACATGCAAAGCAACGTCACCATGTTGAACTAGGCAAAATTCTACCCCATTTACATATAAAGATTAATTAAAACCAAGCAACGGTTAAATAGTTATGAATTAAAACATTTTAACATGGCATAGGAGCAAAATAATGCAAACATCATTTTAAACATTTTAACATGGCAAGAAATTGGCATATTATTAATCTACACATAATTTTAAGCAAGTTTCATATATAAATTATTTTAATTCGATGCACGGTTTGAAAGTTATTATATGCATGAACTGCAGGGGGTTTTCTGCAAATCTATAAAACCTGGGATAAATAGCAGAATCTTAGAACTGGGAAAAAAACACCAATGGGCTGCATCTGTCTGGCCCAACAGGAGCAGGGGCACTGGAGCCTCCCATTGGGCCAACAGGCCGGCTGAGGGTGGCGGCTGCACTGGGCCTTGGCACAGGAAATGGTCCAGGCGCGGACCTGGGCATCGCTCGGCCGTCTCCCTCGAACAGGACGAAGCAGAGGACTTGGTCAACGGGCATGGCAACACGCGGACTGCGCGCGCGGTACGCCGGGATGACGGCAGCGGGCGCCGGACTTGACGCGAGGGATCCGGTGAGGAGGCGTCGGAGATGGCCGGATCGGGCCAGTTCGTGACGGGGAGGCAAAGAGGCAGGGCCTGCTAGTGGCTGCGTCAACGCCAGCACTCGGGCGAGTCCAGCAGACAGCAGAGCGAGCGGGCGATGGCAGGATGCGACGGCTGCTCAATCCGGCGAGGACGACATGCCGGTGCAGTGGCACGGGACTTGGGTGCGCCGGCGGCGGGATCCAGGCGACGGAACAAAGGGGCGCGGGCGAGGCTCTCATCGAGGTCTCCTAGGAAGCAGAGCAGCGGGGGGACGTAGAGGAGCAGCAGAGGGGCTCAGGGGCGTCGCGACGCGAAGCGGTGATTTGGCTGGCGACGGGGTGGCTCGAAGCGGCTGACGATGGGGATGGCGGCAGGAGAGGTTCAGGGCAGCAGCCATGGTTCCTTTCGAGGAACGACGAGACGAGGGAGAAACGGTCAGGGAGGAGCAGCGTGAGGAGGAAAGGAAGGAGAAGGCGGAGAGGGACGGCAGCCTGCTGGCCCTGGTCGCCGGCAGCGGAGCTGACGAGGCAGCGGCGCGAAGTAGTAGAAGAGGTGGGGCACAGAGGGCTGGCCTGGAGGTCGAGGTCGGGCACTGCCAGTGCTCGGGATGAGCAGGGATCGCGGGAGGCAGGGGAGCAATCGCCCTCCTACGGTGGATCGATGGAGGGAGTGGGTTGCTCGAAGAATTTGGACCGGATGGATGGGGATTCGAGAAGGCGGGTGAGTGGATCCGGAGGGATCCCGAGGAAGAAGAGGGGTGGTTGACTGGCGGCGGCGGGGATTGGGCAGGGGTGGGTCCCTAGAAATTAGGTTTTGGTCTGATTTGGAAAGAGGTGGTCTATTTATAGGGACAAAAGGAGTAGGTTTGGACCCTTCGATCGGAATTGGACGGTCGAGAAAAAAATAGGTTTGGAAGTCCAATTAACAAAACGAAGATGGTTTGTAGATGTTAGGGGATGATCCGGACCCATCGGTGAAGACTGTCCGGGTCGTGTTCGGGACAATTTTCGGACGCGTGCGAGGGGAGGTCCGCGGGCTGACGAGAGGGGTTAGGTTGGGCCTGGCGGTAGGTAGTGGACTGTGCAGAAGGGCTCGAGCTGAGAGAAGAGAAGAGAGAGAGGCCCGGCGACTGTTTCCGGGGACCGAAAACGTCCGACGTTAGACCGACTATAATGTCGCTATAGTTATCCGTTGGGCTATCAAACGAACTCCGAATGCGATGAAACTTGACATGTGGTCTATCTACACTATAATAAGGCCACACGCCAACTTTCATCCCAGTCCGAGAACATTTTCTGGCCACTTATAAAATATTATTTCGGACATGCCGCGGGCGCGTGCAAGTGTGGTTGGGCTCAGAACGGACAATGGACGGAACTGGGGAAACCCGGACGGATGCAAGTTTTGAAAACATGATGATGCAATGCACATGATGACATGACAAGATGCAACACGCAAGCGAATGACATGGAAACAACAGCAAATAACTGGACGACACCCGGCGCAATGGTCTCGGGGCGTCACAACACTCCACCACTACGAGAGGATCTCGTCCCGAGATCTAGAATGGCACCGGAGAGAAAAATGGAAGAGAAAGAGAAGAGGTAAAACTAAGTTGCTTCTTTGACAAACGAGTGAAACCAAAGAACCTTGCGAGGTTGAACAAATTCAAGAAAAAGTATAACGAAGGTGAACAAAGTCGAAAACACTCCGTTAGAAAAGAGGGAGAAAGAACATTGCGATAAACCTTGAGGTTGAAGGGCAAGATATATATTGAAACCACTCCGGTTAAGTCAAGATAGAGAAGGATTAAGAATGATATAATTTGGACAGCACTCCGACTGAAAATGGAAGGAATTAACAAGAACTTGACAAGATGAGAGGATACTTGATGAAATCAATAACACACTACCTCTGGAATTATTGAAAGAATGGCACAAAGGGTAAGAACGTTTTCAGACGGCACTCCGGTTGAGAAGGGAGTCCAAAACTTGACAGAATGGGAAGAACTTGAAAAGAGGGCATGGCACTCCGGTTAAATGGGATAAGCAAGGAAAGAACATGTTCTTCACAATCCGAGACAATGAGTGAAGAGAGCAACATCACAAAGCTTCCGGAACAAAAGAATAGAATACAGATAATTTAAATAAAAGAATGGAGAAGAAAATGGCAACTTCTGTCACAAAAGAGTTTGAGAAGGCATTCTGAGGAGAAGTGTCGAACGGAGTTGTTGGAACACCAACAACGAAAAGAATAAGCTTGATATGGTCTTAAGGAATACATCTCAAAATTATGAGGTGACAACCTGCCACTCACGGGAAAAAGAATTGGATAGATAAGAACAAATAGACGAGAAGCTATCTCACCGGGAGGATAAATGAAGAACTTGGATCATTTATAAGCACCGTAAATAGCAACAATCCTTAGGGAAAGCTTTAGGTGAAATATAACCCAAGATAGTTCCAATGAAGAGGTTGATGGATTTAAAATACCCCATTCTTAACAACCTGTGAATCATGAAGCATGAACTCAACTTATCAAGAATGACATAATACCATCTCAAGAAGATAAGAGAGAACAAATGCACTCCAGATTGCAAGAAGAAGAAATCTTGAGCTTCTTAGAAGAAAATCTCGATGAAAAACTTGGAGAAGGAATTAAATCCTTGATGAACCATCATGTAGAGCCTCCATGAAGAACTCTGGTAACAACAGGATGATCGAACAAAAGGGAGAGAAAAGAAAAGAAAAAAAAAGTTGAAAACACAAGGTGAAACCTTGTAATGATTTAGATGGATCTCCGTGATGATATAATTGCGAGAGGTAGGAACTCCGGGAAAATAGAAGATGAAACAATTGAGATCAAGAATTTGATGAACCTCTGGAATAAGGAATTAATCACTTGGATGGAACAAGAATAAGAATTACGTTATGCGTATCCTTCACCAATTTGAATTGATGACAAACAATGGATTTGACATATTACTTGTTCTCATAGAAAGGATTAAGATAGATATAGCGTAAACTTGAGAAGGTCTTCCACGAACCACCGGTAGGATGAAACAACGAAAGAATGGATATGATAAACGAATGACGAGAAGTCTTGAACGAACCACCGTAAGAATTGGCAACGAATAACTAGATGTTATAGCATGGAAGAAAAATCCTGAATAGCCACTGTAAGAATTGGAAATGACCGAAGGGAAGATAAAGAAACACCGAGAAGAATTAAGCAAATGAACCAAGATGCTTGAGAGAATTTAGATACATGAGAACGAAGAGATCACGAGCTGATAAGAGAATACTTGAATGATGCACCGATAAGATTTGGAGAACCACAACTGAAAGCTGAGAATGAATAAATCTTAGATCATGGGCTCCGGATGATCAAACTGAGAAGACTCTTGAATTTGCTCCGGATAGGTGAAAAGAATTCCCACAATCAAAAATAATAATAAGAGGATGGCAACAAGCTAGAATCACGAATCTTGAAGAGAATGTAGCCGTATTGAGAGAAAAATCTTCTTCTGTCTTCAAACTTTTGAATTATGACGAGAAATACCACCATGCATTGTTGAGATCCTCCGGAATAAAGAAGAATAGAAAAGTTGAACCAACAATGAAAAGAATTTGAAAGATCTTGGAGAAAAACATAAGATTGATGACAATCATTCTTACGTCAAACTTCGAAAATAAAATTTGAGGATAGCTCCGGGAAAATAAGAAGAGTAAGGTAAGATCCTGGAATAAGTCCTGTGGGTTAGGGCCCACTCAAAAGAAAACACCGTAGAACGATTAGTTGAAAAGGAGATTGCACCGGTTGAATTAAATGGCTTGAATGAGATAACATCCTCGAAAGAGCTTGAACGAATGTAGAGTGGAAACACGAATCTTCGAGATATCTCCAGCACTCCGGAACAATTAAATAGCGAGAAGTGAATTATTATGAGGTGCACCGGCATAAGAAAAGCATTGGAACGAGGAAAAGATATGATTAATAAAGCTTGACTTGAAACCACCGGAGATGAAAAGAATGAAGAATGACGAACTTGAAGCTCCATTAGAATCTTCATGAGAATCGCCGGATAAGAACATTGACGGAAAAGAATGGAGAGACTTCACATGAATAAAAGGATACTTGATTAAGAAATCCGAGTCCTTGAGGAAAAAGGGTGGGTGGGCGGGAAAAAACAAAGGCAACTCGGAGACGGATGAAACAAACACCGTTGATAAGAACTAATACTTGATCTTGCGAATGTTGAAGTGATCGGATCCACTTGAAGAGAAACACGCCAGTGAAAAAGGATTGACATGACAATCTGGATTATCAAGAAGGATTAGTATTCACATCGGAGTATGGGAACACCATTTGGGAAGGTATGGAATCAACATTTGCCTTCGAAGCAACTCGAATACCACAACTCAAAACAAAACAAAGGATTGGCTTGCAGAATAAGCCAGAACAAACATATGATTGAGATTTCGTCCGAAGTTTTCGTGGTGGGGCCTACACAGGCTCGATCGTACAACACCATCATGTACAAGGCAGTGCACATGACATACGAAGCGTCCCCGAGTCGGCATAGCCAAGGACTCTTTAAGACACAACAAGACCACTCTAAAACCAACCGTGAATAGGCGGACCACTAGACGTCGAACCCCAATTTCATATCATACATCTATCGGAAAGATATCCTAAGAGCTACTTGAATTCCCACTTATAAACTCCTGAAATTTTCCGGTTATGCAATCAGGTGTTGGGGATACAGGGGAAGCATAATATCTCACGCAAACTAGCAAATCCTACATCCAGCTGTATCCATCCTTCAACACATAACCAAGAAACCTTTGGAAATCGTCTACCTCAACCTTCGAAAAGCATCCGTTTTACAAGTTATGGCAATACTCCCGAACTCCCGCCCCAGTACTGGGTGGCATCGAGGTTATCTCACCAACAACTGCATAAAAGAGATTTTCGATGTCGGCGAAACTAAACTCAGGTATACCAGAACTGCAATGATAAAATTGTGACGACAACACCTCGGAGCTCAACTCCCCGGGACACTGCCACAACCCCTAAATGTCAGGAGGCACCAAGAACAATGTTCTCGTCATAAAACCATCAGAACGATTCCAAGATACCTGCGTGATCCTAAATTTTTTTAAGTGAAATTTGAGAAGAGAAGAGTCAAAACTCTACGTTAGGATGCCTTACCAGAGCGATGAAGGGACTGGGGAGTAAAAAGAATTCCTAAACTCTCCGATATATAATTCCTGATGACTCAAAACATTTTTTCTAGACTCAACAACGGCTGCTAATTCGATCAAGCAGTGGGGGCTCCTAAGGTCGGGGAAGGCTCTGATTACCAACTTGTAACACCCTTGATGCGGCTATATCTCCCACGTGTCGACGCACGACTTAGAGGCATAACCGGATTGAAAGCAATGTCGCAAGTGAGGTAATCTTCACACAACCCATCTAATACATAAGGGAAAGAGATACATAGTTGGCTTACAATCGCCACTTCACACAAATACATGAATAAAGCATTACATCAACCAAATACATACAAGGTCCGACTACGGAACCAAAATAAAAGAAGACCACCCCAAATGCTACACAGATCCCCGATCGACCCCAACTGGGCTCCACTACTGATCAACTAGAACGAAACAACACAAAGGACAAGATCTTCATCGAACTCCTCCTTGAGCTTGGTTGCGTCACCTGCTCGATAACATCGGCACCTGCAAGCTGGTTTTGGAAGTATCTATGAGTCACGGGGACTCAGCAATCTCACACCCTCGCGATCAAGACTATTTAAGCTTATGGGTAAGGTAAAAGGTATGAGGTGGAGCTGCAGCAAGCGACTAGCATGTTTGGTGGCTAACATACGCAAAAGAGAGCGAGAAGAGAAGGCAAAGCACGGTCGAACAACTATGATCAAGAAGTGATCCTAGAACAACCTACGTCAACCATAACTCCAACACCGTGTTCACTTCCCGGACTCCGTCGGAAAGAGACCATCACGGTTACACACACGGTTGATGTATTTTAAATAAGGTCAACTTCAGGTTTTCTACAACCGGACATTAACAAATTCCCATCTGCCCATAACCACGGACACGGCTTTCGAAAGTTCAAATCCCTGCAGGGGTGTCCCAACATAGCCCATCACAAGATCTCACGGTCAACGAAGGATAAACCTTCTCCCGAGACATTCCGATCAGACTCGGCATCCCAGTTCTACAACACAACTCAAGGTAAAACAAATCCAGCAACACCGCCGAATGTGCCGACAAATCCCGATAGGAGCTGCACATATCTCGTTCTCAGGGCACACTCAGATGAGACATCCTACGAGTAAAACCAAACCTCAAGTTGCCCCGAGGTGGCCCGCAGTCTACTCGGTCGGACCAACACTCAAAGGAGCACTGGCCCAGGGGGGTTGAAATAATGATGACCCTCAAGAGAGCGACTCCCAAGGGAAAAGTAGGTGGTGGTGAGGCAAAAGGTAAAACCAAGGTTGGGCATTGCCGGAGGAGTTTTACTCAAGGCAAACTGCCAAGGGGTTCCCATAATAGCCCAACCGCGTAAGGAACGCAAAATCCGGGAACATAACACCGATATGACGGAAACTAGGGCGGCAAGAGTGGAACAAAACACCAGGCATAAGGCCGAGCCTTCCACCCTTTACCAATTATATAGATGCATTAATTAAATAAGATATATTGTGATATCCCAACAAGTAAACATGTTCCAACAACGAACAACAACTCCATGTTCCAACAAGGAACAAACTTCAAGTCTTCACCTGCAACTAACAATGCTATAAGAGGGGCTGAGCAAAGCGGTAA
The DNA here is from genome assembly GCF_002162155.2 of Triticum dicoccoides. Taxonomy (NCBI): domain Eukaryota; kingdom Viridiplantae; phylum Streptophyta; class Magnoliopsida; order Poales; family Poaceae; genus Triticum; species Triticum dicoccoides. Next base: position 215,973,834 of record NC_041386.1, on the reverse strand, counting down.
CATAGCCAATCAACGGTTTGCTAGGACAAGGTGGGTTAGAGGCTTGGTTCAACAATATGGGAGGCACGATAAAGAAAGTGGTAGGTATCACAGCATAGGCATAGCAAAAGAGCGAGCATCTAGCAAGCAAAGATAGAAGTGATTTCGAGGGTATGATCATCTTGCCTGAAATCCCACAAGGAAGAAGAACGAGTCCATGAAGAAGACAAACGGACGTAGTCGAACGAATCCTCACAACACGACGTTACCGGAAACAACCCGAAGAAGCAACACCGGAAAGAAGCAAACAACATAGTAAACAACCACCACATAATCAAGGCATGATGCACAATCAAGTATGATGCATGTCCGGTTTAAATATGCATGGCATGGCAAAGTGCACAAACAATCCTACAAATTAAGTGGAGCTCAATATGCAACTCCGTTGCATATTGACGAAACACCACATTCAAGTTATTTAGTTCGATCTCGTTTATGTACCCAACAACATTAAATGTTGTTAAAACATGTCAAGAGGTGAAGCATGAAAAATACCTACCTAGTCAAGGTTAAATGAGGCCGGAAACAATGAACAACAAATTCCGGTAAATCCCCATATGCATATTTTAGATTTGGTGCTGTTCTGCCCTAAACCATATTTTGTAGTTGTTAAACATGCAAAGCAATGTCACCATGTTGAACTAGGAAAAATTCTACCCCATTTACATATAAACATTAATTAAAACCGAGCTACGGTTAAATAGTTAATGAATTAAAACATTTTAACATGGCATAGGAGCAAAATAATGCAAACATCATTTTAAACATTTTAACATGGCAAGAAATTGGCATATTATTAATCTACACATAATTTTAAGCAAGTTTCATGTATAAATTATTTTAATCTGATGCACAGTTTGAAAGTTATTATATGCATGAACAGCAGGGGGTTTTCTGCAAATCTATAAAACATGGGATAAATAGCAGAATATTAGAACTGGGAAAAAACACCAATGGGCCGCATCTGTCTGGCCCAACAGGAGCAGGGGCACTGGAGCCTCCCATTGGGCCAACAGGCCGGCTGAGGGTGGCGGCTGCACTGGGCCTTGGCACAGGAAATGGTCCAGGCACGGACCTGGGCATCGCTCGGCCGTCTCCCTCGAGCAGGAGGAAGCAGAGGACTTGGTCAACGGGCATGACAACACACGGACTGCGCGTGCGGTACGCCGAGATGACGGCAGCGGGCGCCGGACTGGACGCGAGGGATCCGGCGAGGAGGAGTCGGAGATGGCCGGATCGAGCCAGTTCGTGACAGGGAGGCGAAGAGGCAGGGCCGGCTCGTGGCTGCGTCAACGCCAGTACTCGGGCGAGTCCAGCAGACAGCAGAGCGAGTGGGCGATGGCAGGATTCGGCGGCTGCTCAATCCGGCGAGGATGACATGCCGCTGTGGTGGCACGGGACTTGGGTGCGCTGGCGGAGGGATCTAGGCGACGGAACAGAGGGGCGCGGGCGAGGCTCTCGTCGAGGTCTCCTAGGAAGCAGAGCAGCGGCGGGACGTAGAGGAGCAGCAGAGGGGCTCAGGGGCGTCGCGACGTGAAGCGGTGACTTGGCTGGCGACGGGGTGGCTCGAAGCGGCTGACGACGGGGATGGCGGCAGGAGAGGTTCAGGGCAGCAGCCATGGTTCCCTGTGAGGAACGACGAGACGAGGGAGAAACAGTCAAGGAGGAGCAGTGTGAGGAGGGAAGGAAGGAGAAGGCGGAGATGGACAGCAGCTTGCTGGTCCTGGTCGCCGGCAGCGGAGCTGACGAGGCAGCAACGCGAGGTATTAGAAGAGGCGGGGCGCAGAGGGCTGGCCTGGAGGTCGAGGTCGGGCACGGCCAGTGCTCGGGATGAGCAGGGATCGCGGGAGGCAGGGGAGCAATCGCCCTCCTACGGTGGATCATGGAGGGAGTGGGTTGCTCGAAGAATTTGGACCGGATGGATGGGGATTCGAGAAGGCGGGTGAGTGGATCGGGAGGGATCCCGAGGAAGAAGAGGGGTGGTTGACTAGCGGCGGCGGGGATTGGGCAGGGGTGGATCCCTAGAAATTAGGTTTTGGTCTGATTTGGAAAGAGGTGGTCTATTTATAGGGACAAAAGGAGTAGGTTTGGACCCTTCGATCGGAATTGGACGGTCGAGAAAAAAATAGGTTTGGAAGTCCAATTAACAAAATGAAGATGGTATATAGATGTTAGGGGATGATCTGGACCCATCGGTGAAGACTGTTCGGGTTAGGTTCGGGACAATTTTCGGACGCATGCGAGGGGAGGTCCGCGGGCTGATGAGAGGGGTTAGGTTGGGCCTGGCGGTAGGTAGTGGACTGTGCAGAAGGGCTCGAGCTTAGAGAAGAGAAGAGAGAGAGGCCCGGCGACTGTTTCCGGAGATCGAAAACGTCCGACGTTAGACCGACTATAATGTCGCTATAGTTATCCGTTGGGCTATCAAACGAACTCCAAATGCGATGAGACTTCACAGGCGGTCTATCTACACTATAATAAGGCCACACGCCAACTTTCCATCCCATTCCGAGAACATTTTCCGGCCACTTATAAAATATTGTTTCGGACATGCCGCGGGCGCGTGCAAGTGTGGTTGGGCTCAGAACGGACAACGGACGGAACTGGGGAAACCCGGACGGATGCAAGTTTTGAAAACATGATGATGCAATGCACATGATGACATGACAAGATGCAACACGCAAGCGAATGACATGGTAACAACAGCGAATAACTGGACGATACCTGGCGCAACGGTCTCGGGGCGTCACATCAGCGAGCCAGATCGTTGTCTTCCTTCTTCTTTTGCCCTTATGTATTTCGGGCGTTGCCGCATGTGGCTTTTTTAATTATGTTTCTGAATATGTAAGACAATTATTATCCACAGTCATCGTCGTTATATTCATCATGCTTGCTATAAGTTGCAGTCGATGCTATATAGGTTCGTCGGATCTTACATCAAGATCCGTGCAAAACTTTCTTTTTAGATTTTCATTTTTCTCTCTTAAATCTCAGTCCAGTGAGAGATATAGCCACGCCATAGAACAGGTGCTTGGGCACCATTAATGGAGACGTTGGGAGGGAGGTGCATGGCGGGTAGCGGTCAAAGGGCTCTCCTCCCAATGAGAACGCGTAGGGGTCTGATCGCACGCCTCCCGTACTCAAATAGCTACCCCGCACGGCACCTCCTGGCCAATAAAAAAAGGGGACGCGTGGCCGCACGTAATTGGTAAGTCGAACGGCCACGGTTTCAATAATACTTGTGATTGCGATTTGTAACGTGACAACACTTGTTCCAAAATGACTTTGTTGGTTGTTAATGTGTGGGCCTTCGCAAATCAGACAGAAAAATTACCACAACATGTTGGTGCCATGTCATGAGACCATGCCAAGTTTCATGATTTTCAGGCATGTTTTGGAATTACAGGAATTACAAAACCTAGTTTCTCAATATTTTCGGCCAAGCCATGACGCCTAGATGTTTCAATTTCACTCCCATCTCTTGCATGGGACCTAGAAATTCACCCAAGGACACACATGTGATTTTCAAACAACTTCGGTGCACTGGAGCATGTGCTTGTAGTTCAAATTTGAATTATGCACATTAAATGCCCAGAAACTCAATTAATGTATAAAAATGCCAAACGAACCCGGAATAATTCCAAAATTTAGCATGGTACTTCTATTTGGTCTAATCTGGGTGTGTAAAAAAATTAAGGCGGGAGAAGGCAGTGTACGTATGTCGTTTGGCACACGGAGGTGACACGTTCCCTCTCGGAACCACGAGCCTTCTTGAGAGAAGCTCCAGTTTGTAAGAAGCTTACACCAAAGCTTGTCCCAATTCGGACAAAAAAATTAACGCAACATGTTGGTGCCATGTCATGACACCATGCCAAGTTTCATGATTTTCAGGCGTGTTTTGGAATTACAGGAATTAAAAAACCAAGTTTCTCAATCTTTCCGACCTAGCCACGACACCTAGATGTTTGAATTTCACTCCCATCCCTTGCATGGGACTTAGAAATTCACCCAAGGACACACATGTGATTTTTCAAACAACTTTGGTGCACTTGAGCATGTGCTTGTAGTTCAAATTTGAATTAGCGACATTAAATGCCCGGAAACTCAATTAATGTATAAAAAGGGAGAAACGGGCCCGGAATAGTTCTAAAATTTAGCACGGTACTTCTATTTGGTCTAATCTGGCTGTGTAAAAAAAATTAAGACCGGAGAAGGCACTGTGCATATGTCGTTTCGCATACGGAGGTGACACATTCCCTCTCGGAACCACGAGCCTTCTTGAGGGAAGTTCCGGTTTGCAAGAAGCTTACACCAAAGCTTGTCCCAATTCAGCCAAAAAATTACTGCTGCATGATCGTGCCATGTCATGACACCATGCCAAGTTTCATGATTTTCAGGCGTGTTTTGGAATTACAGGCATTAAAAAACCAAGTTTCGCAATCTTTTTGGCCAAGCCACGACACTCAGATGTTTGAATTTCACTCCAATCTCTTGCATGGGACCTAGAAATTCACCCAACGACACACATGTAATATTTCAAACAACTTCGGTGCACTGGAGCCTGTGCTTGTAGTTAAAATTTGAATTATGCACATTGAATGCCCAGAAACTCAATTAATGTATAAAAAAGGTGAAACGAGCCTGGAATAATTCCAAAATTTAGCATGGTACTTCTATTTGGTCTAATCTGGCTGTGTAAAACAATTAAGGTGGGAGAAGGCAGTGTACGTATGTCGTTTCACACATGGAGGTGACACGTTCCCTCTCTGAACCACGAGCCTTCTTGAGGGAAGCTCCGGTTTGCAAGAAGCTTACACCAAAGCTAGTCCCAATTTGGCGAAAAAATTACCGCAGCATGTTGGTGCCATGTCATGAGACCATGCCAAGTTTCATGATTTTCAGGCATGTTTTGGAATTACAGGAATTAAAAAACCAAGTTTCTCAATCTTTCTGACCGAGCCACGACGCCAAGATGTTTGAATTTCACTCCCATCTCTTGCATGGGACCAGAAATTCATCCAAGGACACACATGTGATTTTTCAAAAAACTTTGGTGCACTAGAGCCTGTGCTTGTAGTTCAAATTTGAATTATGCACATTAAATGCCCAAGAACTCAATTAATGTATAAAAAAGGCCAAGCGAACCCGGAATAATTCCAAATTTTAGCCCGGCACTTCTATTTGGTCTAATCTGGCTGTGTAAAAAAATTAAGGCGGGAGAAGGCAGTGTACGCATGTCGTTTCGCACACGGAGGTGACACGTTCCCTCTCAGAACCACGAGCCTTCTTGAGGGAAGCTCCGGTTTGCAAGAAGCCTACACCAAAGCTTGTCCCAATTCGGCCAAAAAAATTACCGCTGCATGTTGGTGCCATGTCATTAGACCATGCCAAGTTTCATGATTTCCAGCCGTGTTTTGGAATTACAGGAATTAAAAAACCAAGTTTCTCAATCTTTCCGGCCAAGCCATGACGCCTAGATGTTTGAATTTCACTCCCATCTCTTACATGGCACCTAGAAATTCACCCAAGGACACACATGTGATTTTTCAAACAACTTTGGTGCACTGGAGCACGTGCTTGTAGTTCAAATTTGAATTATGCACATTAAATGCCCAAAAACTCAATTAATGTATAAAAAGGCCAAACGAACACGGAATAATTCCAAAATGTAGCACGATACTTCTATTTGGTCTAATCTGCCTGTGTAAAACAATTAAGCCGGGAGAAGGTTGTGTACGTATGTCGTTTCGCACATGGAGGTGACACGTTCCCTCTCGGAACCAGGAGCCTTCTTGAGAGAAGCTCCGGTTTGCAAGAAGCTAACACCAAAGCTTGTCCCAATTAGGCCAAAAAACTTACTGCAGCATGTTGGTGCCATGTCATGACACCATCCCAAGTCTCATGATTTTCAGCCATGTTTTGGATTTACAGAAATTAAAAAACCAAGTTTCTCAATCATTTTGGCCGAGCCACGACACCTAGATGTTTGAATTTTATTCCAATTTCTTGTATGGGACCTATAAATTCCCCCAAAGACACACATGTGATTTTTCAGCAAACTTTGGTGCATTGGAGCATGTGCTTGTAGTTAAAATTTGAATTGTGCACATTAAATGCCCAGAAACTCATAAAAATGACAAACGAAACCGGAATAATTCCAAATTTAAACACGACACTCATGTACTAGTTGCATGTTCACTGTACGTAAATGTTCTAGCAATTCAAACTCCATCCTTTCCCTTTGTAATACCATTTTTTTCTTTCAAAACATAATGAAAAAAATCAGGTATACTACAAAGAGTTTACTAGAAAGAATTGTGTGGGATGCGATATAAAATATCTTGGTGCACCGTCTTGTCTGGCTTATACAAGAAGCTTCGTCATCAACAGTCCACCGCCCCTGGTTGAACCACACTTGTGCGCCAGTTTCTCACGGCACCGAGCAAAATATTTTTGCCACCATGGAAATATTTATCTCGCCGCCCCCTCCCTCCTACCAAGAGCCACATTTCCACTGTTCCTCCTTGCTTTACAAGTTCAAACCTTCATTGCTCCTTACTGGCAGCTCAACCTCCTCACCGGCGACCTTTCTTCTTGCAGCGCCGCCTCCTCGCCGGCTATCCTTCTTCTTGCAGCATCGCCTCCTCGCCGGTGACCCTTCTTCTTGCAGCGCCGCTTCCTCGCCGGCGACCCTTCTTCTTGCCGCGCGGCCTCCTCGTCGCCGACCCTTCTTCCTGCTGCGCGGCCTCGTTGATATGATCAAGTAATCAACATCCCACCCACACCATCCTCCTCCTTTCCCGTCCCACATGCCCTGACTGATGGAGCGACACCTTCCACCGAAATCACTGCCCCCTCCTCCAATTAAGTGCCACCCACAGCCATTTTACACGCAGTATAATGTGGAGCTGAGTAGCATGCGGCCGCACGTGCGAACGAGGTCGCTATGGCTGACATGCATGTCAACCGCCAGATCTTGGATGAGCACCTTGTCTTCGAGGCCACCGTCGACATTGCCGCGTGGTTGTCTACCTTAAAATACAGTTCGTGATGTTTTCTCGAGGCCACCGCCAGTGCCTTCTAGTGATTTTTCCTCTGTAATGTTAATATGCAATCTGATGTCCAGTTAATAGTTTGGTCCTCTGAAATGTAATGTCAGTTAACACTTTGGTCCAACAATTGCTACATTTCGTAGTACCGTTCTCAAGCATTCTTTGTTTTGTTAACTGCCTAATCTTCTAGTACATGTTTCTATTATGCAATGTCAAGCTTAGTTAACTATTTTGGTTCATTTGGTCTGCTGTCCATTTAACTGTTTGGTTCAGTTCTACAATTTGATTGTCATTTGCTGTGGGTACAATTTTGTATTGTTATGCATGTGACTCCAATCGAATTTGGTTGTACTCAATACATATTCTACTGATAGTATGGCAACTCTCAGTTAACTTGATCAAGATCTTCCTTATGTGTTGTCAGGACCCTGATTCCAAGTCACATCGAACTAGCCGGTAACACCTCATATCACATTGCGGCCTCACGCACGGTATCCCATGGGTGTCGCCTTACCATGGCCCGGGACCGTTTGCGCCTTTTGGCACACGTATATGATAGTGTCGCTAGCATCCATATGACAGAGAACCCGGGCAGACATGGCTAGTCGTGAACCCAAAGCGGCAGAGACCTATGGAGACAGGCATACATGAATCACATCGAGCATGTCGGTCATCAGCGAGTGAATCCGGGCTGTAGCACTGGGCTAATAGGACTCTGGGGAACCCGAGCTGTAGCAGGCTAGGCAGGACTCCGGATGTCACCACGAGACATTTCCCCAAAGGGATAGACATAGGAATGAAGTGAAACACATGCCGGCCAATCAAGTGTCCTGAACAGTAGTGCTGGGCTAGCAGGACTCCGGTGAACCGGGCTGTAGCGGACTACTATCGCTCAGGAAGCACTAGACTACATTTCCCCATATGAGAGGCTGCCAAGGATAAACAACTAGATTGTCGGATCCCGCTCATACCGAGCATTTCAATCATACACACAATATGCCCGATATGAGTGCATACAACATGGCATCACAACAAAACTCTACAACTCAAGTACTTTATTTAAAGGCTCCAGAGAGCCATACATAACATGTTCATATAGGTAGGGGTCACATGACCCGATGCTCAAGTCATACAAGCATACAAGCACAAGCGGAAGTAAATAGTCTGAGTATAGACACTAGAAAGCAAGAAGGCTTCTGAAGCCTGTCTATCTACATAGGGCCCTCCATGGCCAGGATCACCACCTAGGTGGCTAGTCACTCATCGACATCAAGGTCTACGTAGAACCCATCGGAGGGGGCGGTGTTGTCGTCTGAAAATAGTAATTAAGCAAACATGAGTACAAAGGTACTCAGCAAGTCTTACAACAGAACCTACTATACATGCTCATTCTCAAGAAGGTGGTGGAGTTATTGCAGCAAGCCAGCTTTGACTCTTGGCTAAGCTATCCTACGGGACTCCATTAGTAAAAATAGTTTTCGCACACGAGTCCACTACTCACCAACACAATACTCCACCGGGGATCCTCCCTCGTCATCCTACGAGAGGGCCATCCTCGGTACTCACACTTATCTTGAGTCTTTTAGTAGTATCCATTAACTTGTCTATGAACTATATAGGCAACCAAGTAGTCCTTTACCGCGGACGCGGCTATTCAAATAGTTTTATACACTGCAGGGGTGTACTTCGTCACACATGTTTACACCACTTAGTGTCTGCACACGACATGTGCTCGGCAGACTTCAAGCGAAAACCGACGTGGGTGTAGACCACGACTTGACTAACCTCACAAGTCTCTAGTCCAGGTTTATCGCCTATTCAGGTTCCATCCGCAAGGAAATCCGGCCGGGGTGTCCTCAACGGCCCCAAACGATGTGTACAGGGTCCCGAGACGCCAAACGGGCGCCCGGCATACCCGGCCACAGTGTATCTACCGCATCATAGCCCACCCCTAGGGTCAGCGCTACGCACGTCCGCCAACACATAACCTACAAACACCAAAAACTAGTTGCAACTCCTGGACAGAGGGCGAGAGGGGTCAGTAAGTCGAGCGGGGTCATATTTCAGGGCCCAATGTGTGGTAGTAGCTGAATCTTAAATCACGCATACAGATCTCAGTTCTTATGGACAGCCTCAATGAAACAACCCACCATGTACTCCTGCATGGCCTCTCATCGATACCTTTACCAAAACATGTTCAACACATCCCTCACATTACCGACATAATCATTTCACTCTAGCCCATCACCCAGATGAACCAGACCTGACACAACTCTAAGCATAGCAGGCATAGCAAGGTAGGAATCACATACATGGCTCAATCAACTCCTACACATGCTAGTGGGTTTTACCTAGTTACTGTGGCAATGACAGGTCATGCAGAGGATAAGGGTTCAACTACCGTAGCACACAACAGTTTGAATCGCATTGTCTTAATGTAGTAAACAAGAGCAGAAGCGAGAACATGGGTTTGTATCGAAATGATCAATGCGTTGCTTGCCTGTTGTAGTGGTAGTAGGGTACTGCCCTTCAGACGGATACTCGGGGTTATCCTCGGAGGCAGAACCTACCATGAAAGACACACCGAACATAATCAGCACATGAAAATATGCAACAATATGATGCATGCTATGACATGGCAAAATGAATGTGTCTTGGCATAATGCAAGCTAAAACAGAAAGGAATGAACCCATTTGAATCAAAGATTCAAATGATAGTTCATTTATCTTAGCCTTATTAGTGCATTATCTTATTTTGCTTAAACAGAAAGGTTATCTTGTTTTGTCATGCATGAAACCATTACAGATGGATAGATTGAATTTTTCTGATCATTTTTCATATATAAATCTTTGCATTTGGAGTTATGGTTGATTTTCTATGATTTTTAGAAGTTTTGGCTATTTTCTGGAATTTCCTATTAAAGAATAAATCCAGTAATTGAATTAATGCGTCAGCATGACATAGGTGTGACGTCAGCGGGTCAACTGGGTCGGCCAGGTCAAACCTGACTGGTGGGCCCTGTTTGTCAGTGACTCAGCTAATTAACAGAATTAAATTAACACTAATTAACTGTCAGTGGGGCATGGGCCCACATGTCAGTGACTAAACGAATTAAAATTAGTTAAAACTAATCCTAAACTAATTAGCATGCCGGCCCCACCTGTCATAGATTCAAGGGGGGTCAACCTGGGCCCACACGGGGGTCAAACAGGGTCAACTCGCCGGCGTCTAGCCGCCGGCGAGGCCAGACGCGGTGGAGCAGCGCGGGATTTGCACTCCAGCGAACAAAAGGACGGCGGAGACTATCTACGTGATGCAGGGAGGAAGCCGCATCGAGTGGTGGCAGTGGGTGGAGCTGGGGTGGCCGGAAATGTCGCCAGCGATGAGTTTGGCGGCAGCCGGAGCTCGGGTAAGGTTGAACTAGTCGCTAGGGGGCACGGAGAGGCGCGTGGTTTGGTGCGTTGAGCTCCTGGAGGTGCGGTAGGTCTAGTGGACAGGGTGGCGCGGCCATTGGGTGGCCGGAGCCTCGTCGGCGACGAGCTCCGCGGCGGTGCATGCGGGTGAGCTACGTGCGGTCGCTATGGGGCTCGAGAGAGAGAACGGAGAGGGTGGGGAGGTGGCTGAGCTCACGGGGGTTTCGTCGAGGCAGTCGGCAAGGTCGGGGATGAGCTGATGCGGCGGGGACAACAAAGGGGATCTCCGGAGGCCGGAGTTGAGGACAAGCTCGGTGCAGTGTCTCCGGGGCGAGCGAGCGCTCGGGGCTCGGCCTACTCGATGTAGTCGACGACGGCGGAGCTTCCTGGCACGATGAGGCAACGAATGGACGGCGATGGCTGCGGTGGAGTTTGTCGGCGGCGACGGCTGTGCTCGGCAGGGTGATGGGAAGAGAGCCAGAGAGGGGGAGAGGCCACGAGGAGAGTGGGAAGAAAGAGAGGGAGACGTGGGGGTCGGCATGGCACTCGTAGATGCCTCCAGGGCGTCGGCGGAAGCAGGAGGTGGCCGGCGTGTGGCCGCGGGCACCGGCCACGCGCTCCTCGTCCTCCTGGCGAGAGGAGGAGGACGACTGGCAAGAGCCAGTGGACTGGGCCGAGCCGGGTGGGCTGGTGGGCTGCGCCAGGTAAGTCCCTGTTCTTTCTCTCCTTTTCTGTTTTTTTATTTATTCTATTATTTCTGTAACTTCAGGGCTTTATTAAAAATGCCAGGGCATTACCATAAATCATAAAATTAATCATGGCCACTGCTTAGAATATATCCAACAGCAAACATTTTAGTTTATGATTATTTGAGCATTTAAAATATTTTATAGCATTTAAATGCCCAAATGCAAATACTATAAGGATTAATCCAATGACCTTAGATGTCGTAGAAAAATGTGCACCATTTTTGTCAGGGGTTTTAACCCAAAACAAAAAGGGTGGGCTTTTTAGAAGGGCATTTCAGGTTCATTGAAAAAGTTTTTAGTAAACCCTAGTTGTTCCAGGGGGGTGCTGGGGGTTCTGTCATCCCCATTTCAAATTTAGGAGGAATTTAAACATGATGCACACTCTAATGCTTGAACTAGCTAGGGTGTGACATGTGTGTTGCAGGGAAACAATGGGAGACACTGTGGTTTACCATCGAGGTTTGTTCAAGCAGGGTCCTTTGGCTAATAGCACATTATTGTGTAGTTGCAGGAATCATTCTAATATTTAGGTTTCCTACAATTTGGTCTTGCACATGTAGGTCCTGCTGTCAGAGGCTTAGACCCACTTTTCGACCCATTTTGCATATGGGGAAATGAGATGTCCATGAATATCAGTCAAGTCAAGAAACTCAAAAATATTGTTAGGATGAATAAACTTGCGACGAATAACAGCAAGATCTTTGTTTGCACAATGAAGAATACATCAGTCAACTATAGGATGGTACCAACACTTTTACCTTGTTTTTACCCCTTGTGCCATTTCAAAATTTACAACAGCGATTTATGCATAGCTTTGTTTTCAGTACTTTTCAAAGCAGTTCACCGATGATTACCTCTCAAACCACTCGCATGGTCAAGAGGCGAGGAAGGTATTCATTCAACACCGATGGTACAATATTGAATTCTTGCTGAAGAGGACAAAGGTTGGGCGGGCAATTATCCATAGCCACTGGCCTAAAGTTGCAAGGACATTCAACATCGCTGAAGGGTCAATATTTGCCTTCCGCTTCTGCAGTTTCCCAGATGAGATTCATCTGTCTATTTACCGTGTATGATGCTACTTTCCAAAGGTTTTTGATGCTGCATGTGAAACTTGGTGTTGTTGTGTAATGGTGTAAATGAGTGCCGAAGCTATCTGATGTAAGTCGATTATGAAATCCTGGTTGCTTTTATACGGATATGAAATATATGACGTGTTTCATAAGAAATATCAGTTTGATTAGTACATGGATTATCAATAATAGGCTAATTACCCTACTTATTGGGGTTTTCTATTTCAAATGGTTACTCAGACAGCACCATGGGAGATGAACTCGAACGACCCGCACGGTTTCTAGGAAGTAGGCGTGTTCGATCAAGTAACAATCACGCACGGGTTCCGGCACCGAACTGTTTGTGTTAGGCCACCTTGCACAAACGTTTCCACACAAAGAACTGTGTGGGATGTACATACCTACGGAAATGATTTTCTGGGATTCACCTTGTGGGATGTACATACCTATGGAAATGATTTCTGGGATTCACCGTGAGGGATGTACATACCTATGGAAATGATTTCTGGGATTCACCTTGTGGGATGTACTTACCTATGGAAATGATTTCTGGGATTCACCGTGTGGGATGTACATACCTATGGAAATGATTTTTAGGATTCACCGTGTGGGATGTACATACCTACGAAAATGATTGGGTTTCCATGCCTCGCCCGATCGCACACAGCCCCAGCCTGGGTCCCACAAGGGCCTATCCCCGATGATTTCTGGGTCGTGTGGGAAGGACCCCCCTATCGCCCGCACTCACTTGGCGATGGTTCCAAATGCCCTCGTGGAAAGGGGATTTAAACCGTTTGTTTAGGACCGATGCGTACCAGTGTAATGGCCCAAAATGATTATAGGCCCACGTTTTGGCCCATAAGAGTAACGGGCCAGCCTGAAGACCGACAACACTAAGGTCCACTGAACCTTCCGGCCTAAATTACAGCATACCGACCAAAGAATAAACCTAGACTATACAATAAAGAAATTACGACATATTACATCCACTGGGAATCAAAGTTCGCTACCGGTGATAATAAAGCGCAACGTGACCGTGGATTACATACACTGGGCATCAAAGGTCACCACCAGTGCATATAAATGCGCTGAAAAAAGAATATACAAAACTGACAGAACTTCAAAAGGCACTAGGCATGGCCAGGACGGGCCCCTCAAGCAGCCGAACAAGCTGATGAGACCTTAGTTGTGTCAACGATAGATGCTCCATTCCTAGATGTATAGCACCATAGTGCACAAGGCAGTCCTCTAACATCTTCATTGCATCTTTGACTTCAAGTCAAAGCTGAGCTGAAGCAAGCCTTTCCGCTTTGAGTTGAGACTGGAGAAGTCGAACTGATTGAGGCAGCGACTGCACAGAGGTTGTCTCATAGCTGCTAGTGAGTAGCTTCAACTCACTGTCTTCATCAAGACATGACCTTTGGGTCATCACGCTCTCCTCAAGATGGTTTGGCTCACTATCTTCCCTAAAGTTCCGCCTGGCATAAGAGATACGACTCTGAAAGAGAAACAAGGAGACATGTAACAGGTTTCACAATTATATAAGCAAATAAATGGATCTATTCTGCATAAGGTACATGTTTTTACAACTACAATTTAAAACTGGTAGTTGTTGCAAACATCCAATCAGATGTAAACAGCAAAGTAAACAGCAGTGGAGGAAATGATGCCTATCCAAATCTATACTAGAACAAAGTTTGAAGGCTTGAGAAGGATGAACTTACATTACATGTTAACACGGGCTAGACAAAGCCCTTCTCCATGTTGATGGAAGGATAATTCAATAAATTCCCAAAGAAACTTCTTTATAAGCGTTGCCATTATTCTATTTTTGCAAATAGTAAAATAGATCAAATAATACTGGAAGAAACAGAGGATAATGAAGCTCGGGTGCAGACTGATGATACATAATCAAATAGCAATTAATTAAGTACAGCGTTCACTGGTACACGTCGGTGCTATACAAACGGTTTTTAACCCCTTTCCGCGATGGCATTTGGAATAGTCGCCTAGTGAGTGACGGCGATAGGGGGTCCTTCCCACACGACCCAGAAACCGTCGGGGATAGGGACCCCATAGTACTCCTACTCGTTTGTGCTTGCAGTCAGTATTCTATAACCCAACCAAAAAAACTATCCAACCCAAGAGGTGCTAATTGGAGCTAGTTGCATCTATAACCCACCCAAAAAACTATCCAACCCAATAGGTGATAATTTGAGCTAGTTGTATCTATAACCCACCCAAAAAAACAATCCAACCCAAGAGGTGCTAATTGGAGCTAGTTCTCCTGGTGCATTTATTGTCAATCTAACCCTACCATCCAATCAACTCTTTGTATGGAGTTAGTTCAGGGTTAGTCATGAGCTAGAAACTAACTCTAACCTCTAGCTAAGTTGAGTATCCAAACAGGGTTGTGTTGTTGTTGTTGTTGCTGATGCTGCTCTTCTACGTATATCTAGACATCATCAAAACATTAATATAACACTCTTCCTTGTTGCTATGTACCCTAGGATTGCATATTTAGACATTAAGTACAGTGCATGTTGCTATGTAGCCTCAGATATATTATATATGGCCCTATTTAACCTAATGATAAATGGGTTGCAGATATATTCAGTTAAAAGTCTGATTCACCGATTAGTCCCTTATCAACCCCCGACCTATATGGTACCAGCTACCGATATCCTGAACAATGAGCATATATAAGCCATGGGATGAAACTAACCTGAAAACAACAGTAGTTCCCAAAATTGTCCTGTGTAGGTACATCAGCATGTTAAGCACAACAGGCTAAACGTCAACCAAAATTATCCATGGCAGACAAAATAATCTCCAAAAGATAGCTTCAGTGTGCAGGTTTAAGCACGCTAGTAAAGCAAAACAAGTGGAAAGGTGTGTTAACTACAACAGGCCTAACATTTAACAACAAGCAAACATAGTCATTCAAACTGGTATTGTGCCGATCTAAGTACACTGATTATTGTTAAAAAATGGAAAGGCGTGTTAACTACAAGATGCAACAACCAAATGTAGTCATTCATAGTGGTATTGTTGAAACTGGTACTGATGAAATTGAACTGCATAGTTCATACTTGCACATATAGAACACCACGTTGTGAATAACTGGAATAAATAAGGCATACTATGAACAACCAAAGATAGCATTTGAAATTGGACATATGCTAACTACAAACCACCGAAGAATCAAAAAACTTTAAAGGAGGCATATGCTAGCTACAACAGGCTTAACAACAAGCAAATATATGCATTCCTATCGGTATGTCTAAAACTGGATTGATGAAATGTATTGCACAGTAAATAATTGCACATATAGAGCATCAAATTGTGAACAACTGAAATAAACAAGGCATACTGCAAACAACCAGATATAGCAATTAAAACTGGACATATTCTCACTACACTACAAAAGGGACTCGATAAAACAAATCATGGGTTTCCACCTATGAAGAGGCACGACAAAGCAAATCATGGGTTTCCTCACTTGTCATAGATGGGCTCGTTCCCGTGGGAAGAGCACGGACCCTGGATGCGCTCCATGTTGTCGCAGATGGGCTCCTTCCCCTTGGAAGAGCACGACTGTAGGGTGCCCTCCCTGATGTCGCAGATGGGCGCTTTCCCATTGGAAGAGCAGATGGGCTCTTTCCCCTTGGAAGAGCCAGAGAGGGTGCCCTCCTCATGGTCGCTGTCGATGAGGTCTGACTTGGAAGCTGTGGATCCCAAGCCAGCGTCGTAGAACGTGTCCTTCAGAAATGATAAAAGGGGCTCGATGGCGATGTAGGATGGAAAATTGTTGACAGCGAGCCAGAGGAGATCAACGGCGGGTCCATGGATGAGATTGACGGCCGTTGAACCCGAGGGGTTGGGGGTAGGCCTCTTAACCTGTGACATAGCCCGCCTCAGGTCGTTGCTGTGGATGACCTCAATGTCGTAGCCGGCAGCCGAGACATGCCCGCATACTCTAGCCCGCTGCTTGTGTGCCTGCCGCCAGTAATGGTCGTCGGCTTCCTCGGCAACATCGGGCAACGAGACCGCGATATACCTCTTTTGGGCCAGTCACTCCTCGAGTTCCACGGGAAGAATAGTCGGGCTTAGTCTACGACGCTCTGGAGTGGGGGATGGGGATGGGGATCTATGGGAAATGGGGCATTTGGCAGGCGTCATCTAAGAACTCAAGGCGTCCTGGGTATGGAGATCGCTAGGTAAGCTGCAGGGGCAAACCGACAGATGCTGACAATGGAGGCTTTGCGGCAGCGGCAACGACGGGGACCTTTCTAGGGTTTCAAGCGAGGGAGGGGGGGTGTGTGTGTGCACGCCCAGGAGGTTTTGGTGTGTGTGTGTGGAGGGGCGCAGGGGGTGTTTGAGGAAATGACTTGGGTACTGAAAATTTTACTATGCGGGAGTTAAACACGAGAGTGAAATGCCGGGGCTATTGAAAATTTTGATGATGGTGCATCGCACACGGTCAGGAGATAACAACCATGTGTTATGAAACAGAAAAACCCTCGAGGGGGCAGATATTTTCGAGGGATGCAAGCAGGATTGGGGAATAAGAAACATCACACAAGGATGAAACACAATAACCGTCTATTATCAAACAGAAAAAAGCTGCAGGCGGGTAGATATTTTTGAGAGGGGAAGCCTTGTGGAGCCCAATGCACACAATTAGTTTAAGTGAACCATGTCTATTGCGTCATCCGACTTGTCTAATGTTCATAAATTTGGTGAAAAATGATGCAAGAGAGGGTCAGAACACGAATACACTTGCATGTGGACCAAATTTATGTATGAAAAGGGTGGTTTGATTTTCAAATACCAAATGCAACTTCGATGTGGCACCTATCACGCAAAGCGCATGGTATTTCATGCCCCAACCCCCTCGTGTCAGCACAAAGGGAATCCTACGCTATGAATGCATGCCCCCTCCCCCAACTGAGGTTCACCTAGCAAAGTGTGAAGTAGCTAGCAACCCCCCTCCCTCGTGTCAGCATGAAGGGAATCCTAAGCTATGAATGCATGCCCCCCCAACCGAGGTTCACCTAGCAAAGT